>NC_135694.1:764271-919271 GCF_964276395.1 Gasterosteus aculeatus | reverse complement strand
GACCCCCGCTGGGTGACAAAGTGCATTTGCGACCTTTGACCCCTGGTGGGTGACAAAGTGCTTGCGTGACCTTTGACCCCCCCGATGGTTAACGTGTGTCAGGAGCACCTGATAGAGAACGAGGTGGCGGTGCTGAGGAGGGTTCGTCATCCCAGCATCATCCAGCTGATCGAGGTGGACGAAACGCCCAGTCAGCTGTTCCTGGTGATGGAGCTCGTTAAGGTGCCTCCTCCTCTTCCTCCTCCTCCTCCTCCTCCCCCTCCTCGCTCCTTCCTGTTGGTCTTTGTACTCACGGTTTCCACGGCTTCAGGGCGGCGACCTTTTCGACGCCATCACCTCGTCCACCAAGTACAGCGAGCGGGACTCCAGCGCGATGGTGTTCAACCTGTCGGGAGCCGTGAAGTACCTCCACCGCATGAACATCGTGCACCGGGACATCAAGCCGGAGAACCTGCTGGTACACACACACACACACACACACACACACACACATTTAAACGTGACCGTGATCGTGAAGTTCATCTGCTCCTCCGATCAGTCCGGCTGTGAGCTGTCAGTGTGTACTCTGTGTGTGTGTTTGTGTGCTGCAGGTGTGCGAGTACCGTGACGGCACCAAGTCTCTGAAGCTGGGCGACTTCGGCCTGGCGACGGTGGTGGAGGGGCCCCTCTACACCGTCTGCGGCACGCCCACCTACGTCGCCCCGGAGATCATCGCCGAGACCGGGTGAGACCAAAAGCATCAGTCGGCGGATCCCAGTCGGAGGAGGAGGAGCTTAAGGACTCTTGACCAGAGTGTGTGTGTGTGTGTGTGTGTGTGTGTGTGTGTGTGTGTGTGTGTGTAGCTACGGTCTGAAGGTGGACATCTGGGCGGCCGGAGTGATCACCTACATCCTGCTGTGTGGCTTCCCTCCCTTCAGAAGGTCGGTGTGTGAACCTCTGAAGTGACCAGTCGCTGTGGTCCGGATCCTTGATTAAACGTTGACTCCTTCCTCCTCCTCCTCCTCTTCCTCCTCCTCCTCCTCCTCTTCCTCCTCCTCCTCCTCTACTCCCCAGTGAGAACAACGTCCAGGAGGAGCTGTTCGACCAGATCCTCAGAGGGAAGCTGGAGTTTCCGTCTCCGGACTGGGACACCATCAGCCTCCCGGCTAAGGTAGCACATCGCCGCCGCAGAATGACGAACACCTGACGTCACATGACAGTCACATGACCTGCTCCCCAGATGCTGATCAGCCAGATGCTGCAGGTGAACGTGGACGCTCGATTTACAGCTGAGGAGGTCCTGTCCCACCCTTGGGTGACGGTAAGAGAAGGGGACTTCATTGACTCAGGAGGTTCTCTGGTGAAACGTTCCTCAAACCCTCGGCAGCTTGTTTCGTCTTCCAGCTGCATTTTGAAAAGTTGAGTTTACCGTCTACTCCCGTGACTTGTTGTTGTGTTGTTGTTTGTTCAGGACGAGGCTCCGCTGGATCCAATCGCCGGGGGAGACGCACTGGATCCAGAGTTGGAATCGCCAACGCTGGAAACCAGACCGGTTCCTTCTCCTCTGGTTTAAAGCAAGGAGGTCTTCCATCAACTGGAAACAAAACAACTTCGATCCACCTGAAAACCTCACAAAAAGGTCTTCCCACTTGTGGTCCAGATTCTCCCAGAAGACCAAACCAGTACCCCTTAAATCTGAACCAGAACAACCAAGTTACCTGTAATCTGGTCTAGGATCCGGAGATGCAACACGTTCCCTCAACGTCTACAAATCGCCCCGTTCTTTCACTTCAAAATGAAGGAGTTTCCCCTCCTTCTCCCTGCAGGAAACATCTGTTCATCCACCGGAACCCAACTGAGCTTTCTCTTTCCTAGAAAGTGGAAACCATCAAGGTCATAGAAGGTCTTCTTCTCAAATGGGACCAAAACAGAGTTTGTCCCGTTTCATCAACTTGAGATTCACCAAATACCTTTTCTCCCTTTAACCAAACGAGTATCCTTATCTTCTACTGGAACCCTGTGGAATAGTACTGGAATAAGTTCCCCCCATGAGGCCCAGAACCCCGTTTCCTCCCCTGCAGACCCAACGAGTCCGGTCTAAAGCTCCTCTTCATGGTCCATTTTTATCCACTCAACCTTCTACAGGTAACCGTCCGCGCCCTCTGAAGACTTTCACAAGCTGCTGCCCGGCTGCTGTCCCGGAGACTGACATCTCACATCTACGCCTGGCGGCTCCTGGGACCGGCCCTCGACCAGTGCCCCCCCCCCCCCCCGCCGCCGCTCGGCGAGCAGGATGTCTTCCATTCCTTCCGGCTGTCCTCGCGCTGGCAGGAGGACGATTCTCCTCCTTCTTCCTTCACGTGGAGACGTTTGAGGACTGTGCCTGTTTACGCTGATGACCCCCCCTTAGTGTCCTTCGTACCCCCACAGGTCTCTCCTCATCGCTGCTGTTTCGTGTTTCTCGCTAACACACCTTGACGGATTTCAAAGGGACGTCTGACGTTGATATAAACCGTCGTTCCCTGTAGAAGCTGATTAAACCATCAGATTTACATCTTTCAGCGTCTCCGTGGACTCGATGGACTCAGCAGAGACTTCCTGTCCCCGTCCTCGGCCTTCGTACTGTGACTCAAACGCACCGAGCGACGTCTAAACCTCACAATAAAAAACAAAAACATTTAACTACCTTTAAAGGTTTTAGCTGTGACCGAAGGAAAGGGGGCGTGTTTTAGCCCAAGCCCCGCCTCCTGCTCCCAACAGAATACGCTGTAAATACTGTGAACGTGTGTGTGATTCAGTTGTAGGGAACCGTAGCAGTGTTGAACAAAGATTAAATGAAAAGAGACGCGACGTCTCGGCATCCTTCAAAAACCTTGTTTTTAACAAAAGAGATTAATATCGCATTTTGCAAAAGTACATTATTGTACTTTTTACTTTACATCCCATTTAACCGCTGACAAACACGACTCATGCTCAAGTTATCATTGATTTCCGGTTCCCAAAAGACACTAAAATGAATTATTTTGACATTTTAATAATTGTGACATCACATCCTCACTTTTATGTTCCGGTGATGAAGAGTTGCAGCTTAATATAAAACAGTTAAAAACAATAATACACGAGTAACCTTATTAGAATAAATAAATATATATAAGTAAAAAACAAGGTTTCTGAGGCTGTGTAGACAAACTGTGAGGAAGGAGTTCAAAGGTAAACGTTGCCTAGCAACAAAAAGTCGCAACGTTCAACCGCCATCCATCAATCATGTCGCTGCATCCACACAGGACCAAAGTCTATTTAGTGGTGGTCAGTGTGTGTGTGTGTGTGTGTGTGCATGTGTGTGTGTGTGTGTGTGTGCATGTGTGTGTGTGTGTGTGTGTGTGTGTGGTTCTCAGTGAGTGTTTAGTGTGTCCAGATCAAAGGAAACTAAAAAAACGAATGTTATCTGAGTAAACGTGACCTCACCGTGACCTTTGACCTTTCCATGGCCTCTTTTTTGCCGCCGCCTGTTAAGAGTTCGGGGAGAATCCTATAAAACGTGTTGACAGTTAGACGTTAAGATCTTTGTTTAACTGCGATTGGTCTGAAGATTAGTGGGCGTCGTCTTGTTTAAAGGGACAGTTCACCCCAAAGAACGTCTTCCTGTTCAGCGGAGGAGACGCGTCGGACGGAGGGATGGTCCCCGGGACCACACCCACTTCCTGTCACCCGCTCACGGGACGACGTCGACTTTGGAAAGAGCAACGATGCTGGAAAGTGGCAGAAGGTCGTAGCGTTCCTCCCCCTCCGCCTGACCCTCCACCGGCCTTCCTCCCCCTCCGCCTGCTTCCAGCCCGTAGTCTTAATTCTCCCCTCAGTACCGAACCCGGAGGAGCCTCGTGTCGGTGAGCGCGGCCGGCGAGCGGCGCCCGACACGTGTTTGATAAACTTCCGATTTGGTGTCTTTGGACATTTGCATATCCTGCATTAGCATTTCTGTGGTTTCTGCCAACGTTCAGTTCCTTTTCTTACCCGCAGACGTCGTCAGAGATCTGACACGCGAGAGTTGAAACAAACTGCGGCCGATTGAACCCCGGGTGAGTTTCAGAGACGTTTTCCAACTCAGCCGTAACGTAATCGGTCAATCTGTGACCTTTCCTCCCAGAGGTCATCTGTCCAGGAACCATCTCGTCTCCTTTGTATGAACTCCTGGTTTTCATTGAATATGTTTTTATAAAGGTTGAATTCATTGGGACTCCCAGGAGTCAGTAGACTTTGTGTTTCTCATCATGCCTCATCTCATCAGACGGGAACTGAGTCTTTTTTATGAAGTAGACAAGTTAGGACTGAGCTTCTTTCCCTGAGAGCATCTCTGCAGTCGACTTCCGTCCAGCTCAGATTGATGAAACTTGTTTTTAGGACAGATCGAATTCCTCAAACGAGAAACTTTGAACATTTAAACCCGGTTATCTCGTCCCATTTAGGAATCTCAATCAGCTGTTTGACGCAAGATGCTTTAAGGAAAACGAAGGTAGAGCAGAAGATAAAAGAGACGCGTTTTAATGCAAACGACGATCCGTGTCCATATGAAACATGCACGCGGTATAAAAGGTGCACACGGTATGAGACATGTATGTGTTGTGATGTACGCTGGGATCGGGATGCGATACGTTCAACTGTGAAAATAAAAGCTGGTGCAGTGCAGAGTTCTTCCATCCGCTTTACAGGAATCTCTTGTTTGTTTTACACCAATGATTCTCCATCGAATATTTGTCTCTTTTTCACTGAGTTTTAGACGCCGTATTTTGCTTTTACTTCTAAAAAAGTTTGACATATTTGACTTTCATTTCCCCGAATATTTTTCGACCTAATATTTTTTGTCTTTTTTCACCATGACGTATTTCATCATGGTGAAAAAAGACAAATATATTACGTAGTTGGACAGTTTTTTAAAAACATTTTTCCATTTGACCTGATGTTTTGAGGTTGATCTTTTTTCTACATTTTTTCACTTCACATATTTTTATCAAATATTTTTTGACCCAAATATTCTTTCCCTTAAATATTTTGATATTTTTCCCCCAAAATGTTTTTCGACCTATATTATTTATTTATTCAAACATTTTATGACCAAATATATTTTGATTCGTTTTCAAATAAATTTCTTACCTTACATGTAACTTCTTAATGTTTTACCTTTATTCAAACATTTGTCTACATTTTTGGACCAAATATTTATTTTGACAGTTGAGTCTGAAAATATATTTGGTTCAGAAAAGAAATAGTTTGTTTTGGGGAAAAAAAGGGTAAGTCGATTTCTCGTGGAAATTAAAAAAAAAAAAAAAGAGAAGGAAGAAAAAAAACGTTTACAATGATTGAAATGTCTGAAAGTTTTATTTGTTAAAAAGTTTGAAGGTTAAAAACAGATTCTCTTATTTCACTCACAATACGAAGGCGACGTTCGATTTCCCTTCTAATGAGTCGCCTCTTTAATTTAAGCAAACAGGAAATAGATGTTAAACATTTGTCTTGAGCGTCTCAGAAATACGTTCATACGTCTTCCTTTGATCCTAAAGTTAAACAGATGTAGAAATCTGAAGCTTAGTCTAAAATGTTTAAACATTTCATACGTCACAAACAATATAATCTGCCCGCAGTCAGTTATGTTAATAAATGCTACACATCAGATTATCAGGTGCAACAAGTGAAAAGTGGATTTACGGACGTTTGTATGTTATTATACATACAAATGTCCATAAATCATATTAGATTCCCGTCTTTATAAATAATAATAATGCTTTACGACAGAACTCACACATTATAAGGCGAGGATCAGATTAAACTCCCATAAACACATTAAATCATTTATTATAATGTGATTACTGGTTCATTGAAGTGTTTATAAGTGGTCATTGTTTTAAAATGTTGCCAATCTGTGCAAGAAAAAGACACCAAATATATTTCTTTACACATTTACTGTGTTACAATAGGAATTATAGGACATTATTGAAGTTGTATTGTGATATTTTACCTTATATGTCATTTTTGTTGTGTTTTAAAGCATTATGAGATTATTGAGTGCGTGCACACCGACTGCAGCTCCTCCGTCTAGTCAGCAAACTATCGGAAATAATGAAAATAGAAACAGCCGCAGAGCTACTGAAGCGTCTCATTGAGGAGGGAAATGTAGTTTATAGGAACAATCCCTCGCCTCTTGTCCACAACTCCCAGAATCCACTGCTCATCCACAAACTCCACCTGCGTGATGACATCACCAACCTGCAGGAGGGAAGAGACAACGTCCTTCAGTGCACACACACACACACACACACACACACACACACACACACACACACACACACACACACACACACACACACACACACACACACACCTTCAAGGTGAGCTCATCCTCGCCCTCAGCTGTGAAGTCGAACTTGGCCACTCCTTTAACCGCCGTCTGCTGGCCTGTGATTGGCTGAGCTAGAAACAGGAAGTGGGAAGTTGCGCTTCAGAG
Source organism: Gasterosteus aculeatus (assembly GCF_964276395.1). Classification (NCBI taxonomy): domain Eukaryota; kingdom Metazoa; phylum Chordata; class Actinopteri; order Perciformes; family Gasterosteidae; genus Gasterosteus; species Gasterosteus aculeatus. Next base: position 912,796 of record NC_135694.1, on the reverse strand, counting down.
ACCTCAGTGGACAAACAAACAAACACACTCTCTCTCTCTCTCTCACACACACACACACACACACACACATCGCTGCACACTTACCAGGAGATTAAAAAGGGGTAAAATCTGTTTCGTAAAAATCTAATAAAATAATTTAAACCAGAAACAAACCTGTAACAAATATCATAATAACGTCTTCATAGAACCAATAATATACAATTAAATGAAGAAATGAAAAAGCACAGACGGACTAATAATTATAATTCATCCACATTTTGAATAAAAACTAAAACGTCAAATAAAAAAACGTTCAGTAAAAAGGTGGCGCTTGTTTTATTCACCCACTAGATTAAATAATATAAAATACTTCCTGCACGTGATGCAGGTGGAGTACTTACAACTATGTCTGCGTGTGTGTCTGTGTGTGTTACCCTGACGGGCTGTGTGTGTGCGTGTGTGTGTGTGTGTGTGTGCGTGTGCGTGTTACCCTGACAGCGCTGCGTGAAGGCGGCGGGGTAGATGCCCTCCCTCCCCTCCAGCCTCCCCCTCCTCCACTGGGGGTCCAGGTGCTCCGTCACCTGGATGAGCGCCCCCTTGTGGAAGGAGAGGTCGTCTGCGGTCTGAGCGGGGAAGTCGTACAGCGCCTCGGCCCACTGCTTCAACAACAACAACAACAACAACAACACTGATCACCGATTCACGGCACAAACTAGCAGTCCAGCGATCACACGCGGCGTTACCGGTGCACACACACCTCAGGGGGGGGGTCCGGGGGCGTCTCGGCTCCTGTTGAATAAAGCAAACGAACATTCAGTAGAGACAAGCGCGTCTCCAGATAAATCAAAGCTCATCTGAGCCTCCAAGCAGAAGCTCCGCCCACCGGTGGGTCCCGTGACGGCGCCCCGCGTCGCCGCGGGCTCCCCGCCGGGCGGCTGCACCACCTCCACGAAGTTCAGCGGGAACACGCCGACCCGCCCGTGGATTTGGCCCCGCCCCCACTCGGCCCCGATGAGCTGCAGCAGGCGGACGACGTCGCCCTGAGAGAAGGTGAGCTCGTCCTCCTCCTCGCCCTCGTAGTCGAAGAGGGCCACGCAGCGGGGGCCGCTGCACGCACAAACACGCACACGGTGATTTGTCTGACCTTTTGTGTAGTTGTTGTGTGGTGATCGGTTGCGTGTCTCACCTGACAGGGGGGGGGTCGGGCCGTTCTTTGGGCTCAACAGGTAAAATGGACTGAAGGACAAAAGAAGAACCCCTTAATGGAAGTTCAGCAAACATAACGGGAGAACGTGCAGTGCTCCAAATCACAGCGGAACTTGAACGCCCCCCCCTCGGCTTTGGCCGACTCCCCCGTTCCGTTACCTGGGACTCTGATAGGCCGAGGCCCTCCGAGGAGGGTTTTGATTGGCCGTCCCGGTCCAGAGGCGCCTCTGGTTGGGTGTCCACGTCCAGGAGACACTGCGGGGGGTCGACGGCGGTTCGACTCCCCCCTTCCCCCGCCGGGTGCTCTGAGGGGGGCGGGTCGTCCAGGACGATCAGCACTTCCTGATTCTGAGAAAGAATAAAAATCAATGAAACAAAAGAAGTCTATGACAGCATGAGTGTGTGTGTGTGTGTGTGTGTGTGTGTGTGTTCGTACCCCGTAGCTGTTGTAGAGGGCGTGTCCAGGTTTTGGGCGGGGGGGCAGAGGCGGCCCTTTCTTTGAAGCTGGTTGAGGCTGCATCTGATTGGCTGATACGGGAGAACGGGACGTGGGGGTCGGTGAAGACGAACACTGGCTGGCCGAGGGGACGGAGGGGGCGGGGCCTGTCTTGCCCGGAGGAGGAGGAGCCGTCTGGTTGGCCGAGTGCGCCGAGCTGACGGTTGGAGGCGGAGGTCGACCAGGAGTGGATTTGATTGGCGGAGGACGGAGGGGGAGGAGCTTCGCGCTGGAAGGCCTGGAGAGGAAAAGAGAACAGAACAGAAGCTGCTTTTCAAAATAAAACGAAATAAAAAAAAAAATTCTTGCGGTTCCTGATTAAATGAGATTATCAAAGTTACCGTGGAGGCAGGGGGGGGTCCGGGGGGTTTGGGCTTGCGGTGGCACTTTCCGGCTTGGGGCCCTTCCTCAGAGCCGGAGCCGGAGGTTTGAGGCCGTCGGTCGGGGGGGCCGGGGTCAGGGGGGCCGCGGCGGCAGCTGCCGGTTTGGGGGCCAGATTTGGAGCTAAAGGAGAGAAACGTTTTCTATCAGAGGATTCAACCATTCATTGTAAAATATAAAGCGCAGGAAGAAATCACCACCACGGGGGGGGGGGGGCAATCGCACAACACACACACACACACACACACACACACACACACACACACAGCAAGTGATGTTACACACTCATAAAAATCACCACACAAACAGAGGAGGCTTTTTTCTTCCCCCACAATTGCTGCATTTTTCATTCACAAGCTTTGGATTGAAAGCTAGAATCCCCCCCGTGTTACACACACACACACACACACACACACGCACAACACAGACACACAACACAGACACGGCACATCTCTCCACATTTACATATTACTGCAACATAATGAGCAAGTTTGTGTGGCTCTAAGCTCTGAAACGATCCATTGTACTGAATCAACATCCAGCTTAGTGCACACGCGCACACACACACACACACACACACACACACACACACACACACACACACACACACACACACACACACACTTACCGCTGGCCCTGCGAGGTGACGTCAGAGCTGCTGGTTTGGTCGGGACTCCTGGACGAACGCTTCCTAGTTTCACTGGAACAGAAAACATGAAGGCGGAAACACGTGACGCTGCACGTAATGATGCGATTATTAAACAAGTGCAACACGACGTATTGTGACTGCAGAGGTCCCCGTCGAGGTCAGAGGTCACGGTAGAGGTCAGAGGTCACGGTAGAGGTCAGAGGTCCCCGTCGAGGTCAGAGGTCACGGTAGAGGTCAGAGGTCACGGTAGAGGTCAGGGATAACTCACCAGTTTGCTTGTCGGCGTCCCGTGTCTCCGTCCGGTCTCCTGTCCCGGCCTCCACAGAGGGTCTGGCGGGCAGAGTCGGGGGGGCGGGCTCGGGCGCGGTGCTCTTATCGCGGGGCGGAGCCTCGGTGCCGACCCGGGGGGCCACCGGGGGCCGGGGCGGAGGTTTGGGGTTGGCCGGCTCACCGGTGGAGGAGGCGGATTTCGGCGGCGGGGGTCTGGGAGCTGCGACGGGGGCGGAGGGCTCCGTGGGCTTCGGCGGGACGGAGGGTTTTTCGGCGTTGCCGCAGGGTGGGGGCGGAGCAGCTGTCGGGGGGGGCGCGGCCTGAGCCTCGGTGAGACTCGACTCCGGCAAACCTGCGTCCTCCCAGAATACCTTGCTGGACGGCTTGGGGGTCTGCGGCAGGCTTTTAGGTTTCGGGGCAACAGCGGGCGGGACAGATTTGGCCGGTTGCCCCTGGAGACGAGGGCGTGGCCGAGGTTCGGGTCTTTTTGCGGCGGCAACGTCTCCGCCCTCCTCGCCCCCCTCGGCCCCCTGCTGCTGCTCGAAGGCAAGAATCCTGGCTCTCAGAGTGGCCATGTCCTCCTCCTCCTCCTCCTCCTCGCCCTCTGATTGGCTGTCCCCGCTGCTGTCGCCACGGCAATCAGGGAAGCCCCAGTCGTCCGTGCTGAAGGCCTCGAGCAGCTCCTGCAGGTACTTCCCCCGACCCGCCTCCTGGTCAGCGGCAGCTCCCGCGAGGGCGGCTAGCGTCGCCGCGCCGTCCTCGCGCAGCTTCACCAGAGTCTGAACCCTGACGTCGCTGGCGACGGGCCGAGCGGCGAGCCTGGTGCGTGGGCGTGGCCTGGGACGCTCCGGCGGATCGGGAGTGGTGGGGGGCGTGGGCGCGCCGGGGGGGTGATCCCGTTGGTCAGTCGGAGCGCCGGAGGTCGAGGGCGGGCAGGGTTCGGCGAGGAGGTCGGGCGAGGATCGGCTGGCTGCGAGGGCGATGTCATCAAGGGGAGGCGGCCGGGGGGGGCGGCACAGCGGCGGCCGTGGCGGCCTCACCGGTCCTCTGCACGCTGCACGCAAACACCCAAATTAACCGAGAAACATTTACACCAAATAAACAACAATAAGGCGGCGCCTCCTTCTCACCCGGGGAGTCCTCGGGGTGGGGGCCTGATCCCGTGTCCGTCTGGGTGGAGATCGTTATCAGGGAGGAGGAGGAGGAGGACGGAGGAGGAAGGAGAACCTGCTCCTGCGTCTTCTCCCTGATCACCTCCTCATAGGACGGAGGAGGCTGAGAGGAGGACACACACTGACTCAACTCGTCCTGGTGGCTCGTTGGACGGACAGCGGGTCGTCGGCGGGACACCTGCTCTCACCTGCACTGACGGAGGGATGGTGGGACCCCAGATCTGAGCCGCGGGTGGAGGCGGAGGCGGGAATCCCGCCGAGGCGCCGGGGAACCAGGGGGCGGAGGACAGCGGCTCCGCCGACAGGATGGTGATCTCTGGTCGCCTAGCAACGGGAGAACAGGAAGTCACATGTTGAACGCTACGTCGTGCTAACGTTAGCGATGGAGTTATTTGACAGATGTGTGTCTTAAGGGAATCCGTGTTAGATGTGAGGAGGAGGAGGAAGAGGAGGAGGGGGAGGAGGAGGGGAGCAGGAGGAGCAAGAGGAGGAGGGGGAGGGGGAGGGGAGCAGGAGGAGCAAGAGGAGGAGGGGGAGGGGGAGCAGGAGGAGGAGGAGGAGGCGTGGGGTGAAAGCTGCTCAAAGCGAGCGTTCATTCTCATGAACGCCCGTCTCACCTCCTGGCTCGCTCCCTGTCCCTGTCTCGCTCCCTGTCCCGGTCCCGGTCTCTGTCCCGGTCCCTGGAGGGCTCGGCGAGGGACGTGGACCTGGTGGCGGCTGAGCAGACAGGAAGCAGTTAAACCCACAAAGCTTTATTTGAAGGCAGAACTCAGACATGAAGCACCAACGAAGAAGAAGCAGGAGGACTCACTTCTCTTGATGACTGCTCTGATGGACGAGAGAGGACCCTGGCTACAGAGAGAGAGAGAGACATCAGCGCATGTTAACAAGGGTCGGGGGGGGGGGGGGGGGTGCAGGGGGGGGGGGGGGGGGGGGTCTTTACTCAACGTGTCTTTTCCTCGACTATTTAAAGTTTTTAATATGAACTCTTTCCATCGTGTCGTATTTCCCGTCGCTCTCGTGAATCTGTGCCGAGTCAAACGCACAACTTGTATAGCGTGTACTGTTGTGCGTTGTTGCTAGGCAGAATAGGAGCCAGCAGCCCCCCCCCGATGACAGGAGGGGGGACGTCTTAAACTTTGTCTTCTTTCAATTGTCTCTCTGTCTGCCAGAGAGCTGCTAACCCAACACACACACACACACACACACACACACACACACACACACACACACACACACACACACACACCTCTCTCTCTTTGAGGCAGATGTGTGTTTTCCTGCTGTGTGAGCTCCTCCTCTCTGCTGATGCTGTTTTTCCATGTTGTGCATTTTTCTTCTCTCCTGAACCACGTCAGTGTGTGTGTGTGTGTGTGTGTGTGTGTGTGTGTGTGTGTGTGTGTGTGTGTGTGTCTATAATAATGAATCATACTCTCTTACTCATTAGTTAACCCTTACACACAGACACGCAGAGTGAACTCTGACCTCTCTGGCTGGTTTCCATGCCAACGGGCCGACAGAAGACTCGGCGGAGCGTGTGGGAGTAAATCTGCTCCCCTCTGAATGAAAAAGAGTCTCTTACCTGTGACGATGCTCCGGCTTCCTTCTGTCGGGACGTCCTGCGAGGAAGAGGACAGATCACGTGACCACCTGGTTGCGTCATAGACTACAGATACTTTGTGGTCCTACGTGGCGACATGCAGGTCTGGTACGTTTAACTACGGAGCAGCTCTGAGGTCAGCGGACCACAGAGGACTGAGGGACGGGCGTCCTCTGCTTTAGGATCAGCATCACTGTGGACCGCCGGAGAAGAAACACGTAGCGGCTAGATCCTCCCGCTCGGATCGTCTCCTACCTCCTTCCTTCCTCGGCTCCTTCTCTCCTTGGTGTCCACGGAGACGAAGCAGCGCTTCTAGAACTCTATAAGACGAGACGCTCCGCTGTCCAAAACACTCTGATTTGTTCTTTTCTGTCTTCTTTCCTCCTCCTCTGCTGCCCCCCCCACAGCCCCCCGCTCTTCGATTGGCCGACAGCCTCCAGGAAGTGGGGTTGTGATTGGCTCTCGAGGGATTCTGCTGGAGTCATCAGGAGCTTTAACGCTTCCAGATGTTTTTTGTTCTCGAGGTGGAGCAGCGTTCTGACCTGTAGATGCAGACGGAGGCAAATGTTTGCCTTGAGTGTGTGTGTGTGTGTGTGTGGGGGGGGGGGGGTAATAACTTCTTACCAGACCCAACCACAAGCTTAAAAAGAACCACTGAACGCTTTCTGCAGCTGGTGGACAAGGGACAGAGGAAGAGGCCACGCCCATGAAGGCGGGGGCAGGTGTGATGACATCATCGACCCGAGATCTGCTCTTAAAGCGCTCAGTGGATCCTCCCTCTGAATCCAAACTGATCCCAGGAAAACGCACCAATCAGAGAGCAGAGCGGGTGGATCCCACGCTGGGGTTTCATAACCCAACCCTCCTCCCTCACCTGTAGCATTAGCGTTAGCTGGTATGTATACAAAGACAATACAAATCTATATAGATATATAGATATTCCTCTATATCTTCTGCTGCAAACTAAAGACACACCACGTCAGACTCTACAAACTGTTGCACTTAAATTGTACTTATAATGGTTCTTATCTATTGCAAATTGCACTTTCTTGTTTCTTGTTCTTCTGAGTTTGTTTCCTTATGGTTGAATGCATGTAATGTAAGTCGCTTTGGATAAAAGCGTCAGCTAAATGACATGTAATGTGATGTCATGTAATGTAATGTAATGTAATGTAATTTAATGTAATTTAATGTAATGTGTTGTAATGTAATGTAATGTAATGCGATGTAATGTAGAAAGAAAGAGGAAGCTGGTACCTCTAGTCTGAATTAAATGACTCCCACCTTGAGTCGACCAGCTCATCACATGACTTGATGTCAGAGGTCACGGTGCACTCTGGGTTCTCCGGCTGGTCCTGGGACGTCTCTCGTGTCCCAACGCCGGAGGCCCGAGGTGATGACATTACATTACAGGTCATCTAGCTGACGCTTTTATCCAAAGCGACTCACATTACATTTGGCCTGGGGAGCAACTAGCGGTCAGGTGTCTTGCTCAGGGACACTTTGACATGGGGCAGCTGGGACTCGAACCAACGACCTTGCACCCAGCGCAGCCTCTCTACCTCCGCGCCACAACAACATCACCGCCGTCCCTCTGGACTCACAGACGCTACAGTCGAGGCTGCGCGTGAGTGAGTGAACGGAAGCCTGCGTGGGCGACCTTTGACCCCCGATCTCCACACGTCGATGCGAGAACTTGTGGCTTTGGTCAGCCCGTCTCCCACGGGACCTCCTGCCAACAACGTGATGTCCTCAGTGTCCCGAGGTAACCCCTCCGTGGAGACACTAAAAGTCCTCCAGGTGTTGTTCTGGAGACACCACGTGTACTGGAGACAAGACACGTGAGCTGGAAGCCGCAGAGTTCTGCCGTAAAAGGCCCTTAAATCCCCAATCGATCACCAATAAATCCCCAATCGATCACCGTGCGCGTTCCGGCCCATCGGCTCGCGTGGGGGTCACCGGGGGCAGCTCGGCAGAAGGACCCTAAGGACGCGTGTACTGGTACGTGTGAACATGGCGGTTACCTGCGGCGCCGCCCGGCGGCCGTCGGACCACCCGCTCCCGCCCCGCGGGGTCCTCCTGCTCGGGCCGGGCTTCGGCCATGTCTCCTGCCCGCTGTCCGTCCTCGTCCTCGCTCGTCCTACCGTCCCGTCCTCCTTCCTCCCGTCCCTCGGTGCGGGTGGGAATGGGTCCCGGTCCCGGTCCCGGGTGGACGTGTATTGCTCGTCCCGTTCGGCCCGGTAACACCCGCCGGCCCGGTCGGGTTCCCCGGACACCGGGCGCAGCTTCGCGGCCCCGAAGACACGACGCTCCGGCCGGTGGAGACCTCCGGTGAGTCGGAGCGAGGCGGAAGTTTGTCTCCGCACTTCCCTGTTTGACCACCGAGCCGCGTGACGTCACCGGCTGGGAAAACACAGAAGCAAAACAAATTCAAAACACTTCAACTTCCCGGAATAAACTTCTGTGTGGTTCTCTTCCCCCTTTGCGGCCAGATGTGCCAGCTGCTCACATTCCAGCACCGTTGTGATTTAGCAGAGAGGGACGACCCCCCCCCCCCCCCCACTGAAGCCCAATAAAACCAATAAACCCGCATCTTCTGATCTCATTCTCAACACGTAATCCTCCTGGTCGCCACTGGGGGGCGACACCGCTGCATTCTGCATGCGCACTGCAGCGGATCAACGTTATCCTCATTAATATACGTTAATCGATACATATATATGTGTTATATGTATACATATGTATATATATATGTATATATGTAAGCTCACTCACCACTAAAATGACAAAGTTAATTGAATAAAATATTTTATCGTATTTTCATACTTATGATGGAGAAGATGAGGATGCTGCTGGCTTGGATCCAGGTGACTTGTGATTTATTTAAGGGTTGTGGGGACAAAATGTCCACATTACGGGGGCTCATCTTTATTAGAGGACAACTAACATTCTACAGCAATTGTTACAATGGTATTATTCAATGTTCACCCGTTTATTCTGTCAAATTGTATTCTTTTATTTTATTTATTATTATTTTTTAAATCCCTGCATTGTATTACACATTTTCATCTTTTTATCTACTAACTCTGAACATTTAACCCTTTCATGCATAGAGGTCACTACAGCTTCTCAGATGTTTAAACACGTTGGTGACATCAAGTGACATCTAAGGAATCATTGTATCAAAGTCATGAATCACGCATCACTGACGTAGTTATGCGCCTCTGTGGCGACGTGCAGCAAAAGGAATCCAGGGTGTTTCAGGACAACTTCTTTACTTCCATCCCACCATAGAAACACGAGGGCGTCTGCGTGCAGAAGCAACGGGCTCCATGGAGCTGCAGAGGAAGGAAGAGGAGCTCGCTCTGTTCTCAGCAGCACTCAAAGCGTCGCTGCCCCACGCTGGTTACACAGCTCAGTGATGCACACGGACGCCTCCTGCACTGGCCAGTCTCCACCAGGTGTGGCCCTGAGGTGGAGCAAAGAAGAGAGGAAGGTGCTCAACGCACCCAAAGGCCCTTTTCTGCGAAGCTGTAACAGGAGGAGTAGATCTCATGATCAATGCGTCTCAACGTATCCGCACAGACGCAATAAACAAAAGCTGAGGTTCTTCTACTTCTTCTCCTGCACTTCATCTGTAGCTCCTAAATCCAGATTCCATCCAGAAAGAGCAAGAACCAGCCCACCTCCTCCTGGGTGCAGAGAGGTTTGGTTCTGGAAACCATGGACCCGCCTCACTGAAGCAGAGATGCCGCCTTCGCGCGGAGAAACCAAGTGCAGCTTGCGCGCATTCCGGGGGGGCGTGGCTTCCCGCCCGTGTGGGCGGGGCCGGCGGTTGCCCGGCAGCGGAGTGACTGACGGCCCAGCGGCTTACCGCCTCGGGGACGGAGCTGCGGTCACGAGCGGCACACGCGACCCGCGAGCCGCGAGCCGGCTCCACGTCCACGGAACAAAAGGTCCAAAAGGTCCCGCTGCTTCGTCCGCGAGGAGCCAACAGGTGAGAGGAGGCAACAGGTGAGAGGAGCCAACAGGAGCCCAGGTGAGAGGAGCCAACAGGAGCCCAGGTGAGAGGAGCCCGCGCGCCCGGTGCCAGTGTGTAGATGAAGTTGTGTAAAGATACGACGGTATAAGAGAAAAGTACGTAGAAGTAGAAGAAGATACGAAATAGCGCAAAACGAGCACAACGACATGAAGCAAAGCAGCGGAGTGAGAGAGAGAGAGAGAGCAGTAAATAACAACACACATAAACAAGCAGGTAGAGGGGGCCGCTAGAATGACGTCACACAATGAAGTAACGTCATGAAGCGCAATGGAAACACTAAAGTAGAATGTGTTTGAGTGCTTTACTCTCTTCTGCTGTATATACTGACCTCCCAGGTGTGTGTGTGTGTGTGTGTGTGTGTGTGTGTGTGTGTGTGCGTGCGTGTGTGTGTGTGTGTGCTGCATTCAGGGTCGAGCCAGACTCACGTTGAATACGATGCTGTTTCATACATAGCAGAACACAAACATCGGACAGAACAGAAACATTTAACTCATCGATCAACACTCTTAACTTACACATTTACTTTAGTACTTTAGATCAAACTGGTGTTTTTATTGAGGGGATTTGATTCAACGTTTAATGTAAAAAAAATACAAAATTCTGTCTTTAGAGACAATAAAATCACTCAATGTGTCGATTGACCGATCACCGGTTTGATCTCCGGTTTGATCTCCGGTTGGCTGCCGCAGTGCCCTCGGACACAACAGGTGTGTCACCAAAATGAATTCAAACTCAATCCCCTAAAAGCTGGAAAATCTGAAAAAACAGGTCAGTGTGTGTGTTTAATCCCTGGTGTGTGTGTGTGTGTGTGTGTGTGTGATGGTATGTGAGACACACACACACACACACACACACACACACACACAGATTAGAGGCCCAGATGGTGACGGGGGGGATTTGTGAAGTGTGTGTGTGTGTGTGTTCATGTGTGTGTGTGTGTGTGTGTTCATGTGCGTGTGTGTGTGTGTGTGTTTGTGCCAGACAAGCTTTCACTCAACATCTCAAACGTCTCTTCTACAGGACGTCCATGAGGTGCCCTCAGCGGCAGGAAGTACACTGTTTACACTGTTGTTGTTGATGTTCTAAGGCTGTTCATAGCAGGGTTCTTCATAGAAGGTTCTTCATAGAAGGTTCTTTATAGCAGGGTTCTTCACAGTAAGGTTCCTTATAGCAGGGTTCTTCATAGAAGGTTCCTTATAGCAGGGTTCTTCATAGAAGGTTCCTTATAGCAGGGTTCTTCACAGTAAGGTTCCTTATAGCAGGGTTCTTCATAGAAGGTACTTTATAGCAGGGTTCTTCATAGAAGGTTCTTCATAGAAGGTTCTTCATAGGTTCTTTATAGCAGGGTTCTTCATAGAAGGTTCCTTATAGCAGGGTTCTTCACAGTAAGGTTCCTTATAGCAGGGTTCTTCATAGAAGGTTCTTTATAGCAGGATTCTTTATAGAAGGTTCCTTATAGCAGGGTTCTTCATAGAAGGTTCCTTATAGCAGGGTTCTTCACAGTAAGGTTCCTTATAGCAGGGTTCTTCATAGAAGGTTCTTTATAGCAGGATTCTTTATAGAAGGTTCCTTATAGCAGGGTTCTTCATAGAAGGTTCCTTATAGCAGGGTTCTTCACAGTAAGGTTCCTTATAGCAGGGTTCTTCATAGAAGGTTCTTTATAGCAGGATTCTTTATAGAAGGTTCCTTATAGCAGGGTTCTTCATAGAAGGTTCCTTATAGCAGGGTTCTTCACAGTAAGGTTCCTTATAGCAGGGTTCTTCATAGAAGGTTCTTTATAGCAGGATTCTTTATAGAAGGTTCCTTATAGCAGGGTTCTTCACAGTAAGGTTCCTTATAGCAGGGTTCTTCATAGAAGGTTCCTTATAGCAGGGTTCTTCATAGAAGGTTCTTTATAGCAGGATTCTTTATAGAAGGTTCCTTATAGCAGGGTTCTTCACAGTAAGGTTCCTTATAGCAGGGTTCTTCATAGAAGGTTCCTTATAGCAGGGTTCTTCACAGTAAGGTTCCTTATAGCAGGGTTCTTCGTAGAAGGGCTTGTGGGTTTCTTGGAGCTTGTAGGAGCTTGAGGAATGTCCCGGGGAAACACTCAGGGCGGGTCTCGGGATGCGTTTCCTGTTTGCTTGTTGGCGACCTCACTTCCTGCGGCATGCGGACAGAGAGATGGACCTGTATTTGTTTTTGATGCTTTATGTCTTCAGACTCAAGTGTGAGAACATGCAGATGAAGATGTACCACCACGGCAATTACAGCAATAATAAGAAAATAACCCTCTGCCAGCAGCTGCCACGCCGAACCCGGGGGAGGAGCCTGACCCTGGGCCGACCGAGCCAGCTATGCCCCCCGCCGGCCCCCCGCGGTCCAGCACCCACCCATCACGCTGATCTGAAACACGCTCTGACCACCTGACTGCCAGTCAAAATGATGAAAGCCTCGGCGGTTGTCGGGGGCAACCGGAGAAGGTCTCTCTCTCTGAGAGGGGTGGACCCGGAGACCTGCATGATCGTCTTCAAGAACCACTGGTCACAGGTAATCAACCCGCCAATCAATCATCTAATCCAGGCGTTTTTCAGGCCAAGGACCCCCAATCTGATGGTGAGATAAAGCAGGGACCCCCTATTCTATGGAGTTTGGTCCGCCATCTTTTATCTTTGAGCTCCGCCCTCTTTAGACGTGAGCATGAACGGATCTGATTGGCTGGTGCCGGTGACGTCGTATCAGCATGATGAGTGAACCGGTGTCCAGCTTGAGACAACGTCTCCTCCAGACGTTTCTACGATATGTTGCATTCGTGTTAATGTTAAAGACAATAAATTAAATTCTGATTCTGATTCTGAAGACAATCAAAAAAAAGAGTTGATTTTTTATTTTTTTAATTAGAAAAGATTTCGCGACCCCCCCTGCAGTACCTCTGCGGACCCCCTGGGGGTCAGCTAGTCTGTCCCGGTGTCCTCATAACGGTTGGCAGGCACAGTGTGTGTGTGTCTGTGTGTGTCTGTGTGTGTGTGTGTTACTGACCCAGACTTTGGCCCTTAAACACAGGATCCATTTAGAGACAAGCCTCTCTCTCCACGGCCGCCAGGAGAACACACACACACACACACACACACACACACACACATCCATGTCTGTGTGTGTGTGTGTCTGAGGCAGGTCAAAGGTTAACACAAGTCCAGTGTCACTCTCTCTTCATTCTAGTGTTCATCCCTCCCACAGCGATCTGGTCTCTACAGACATTTATTACAGCGATGAATTCAGTTGTCGCCGGTGAATTAATTAAATAATATTAATGATGCAAAATGAAGAATTCACAGTGACGTCAATGAGGTTCCTTTCAGTCGATGAACACTTTTGGGTGTCTTGGTTTTCGGTTGTCTCCCTGTAGTTTTTTGGGGAAATTGTTTTGTTGAAGGCGAACATCTTGGTCCATCTTGGTTTCAGTCCATGGCCATCGGTTTTTTTCCGGAACCAGAAGTGATGCAAGAGGGCGGAGCAAAGTACCAGCGAGCACCAAATGAATCACGTTCACCCGATCAGGAAGCTCTTCACGTTAATGCTGCTTATGCTCACAGCCGATGCACACATCCACCATCTCCTCCCTCACGACGGAGTCTTCATCCCGCGGCGAGGAGTGGGACTCTCTTAATGTCCGCTCCTCTCTGCAGGTGGTGAAGATCCTGGAGAAACACGAGCCGGCCCGCGGCGTCACCGGCGCGCTGAGCTTCCTCTCCGGCCCCGCGGCGCTCCGCCCGGGCCCCGTCCCGGCCGACGAGGCCAGCGCCGTCCAGAACTACGTGGAGCACATGCTCTTCCTGCTGATGGAGGAGGAGGTGGGCCAAGGTGAGACAGAGCCGAAGGGGGAGGAGGAGGGGGCGGCGCCGCGTCGGCCCGGGTCTCATGACCTTGTCTTGGTTACAGGAGGCGCCATGGGGCCCATCTTGGAGTTTGTGGTGGTGGAGGGCGTGATGGAGAGGCTGTTCCTGTGGAGTCTGAGGAGACAGTTCACGGAGGACATGAAGCTGGAGCAGCTCAGGATGTACCAGATGCTTCTGTCCCAGGCCAGGCAGCCTCTGCTGCACCACAAGCCGGTGCTGCGGCCGCTCATGATGCTACTGGCCTCCTGCGCCGGACCTGGCACCGGTGGGTTGGGGCCACTCACACAACTGGCACCTTAGGTTAGCTTAGCTTAGCACAAAGACTGGAAACAGGTGGAAACAGCTAGCCTGGCTCCGCGAGGAGCCTATTTATTGACACGTTTGATCTAAATGGAAACTTTGTGTTGGTACACGTACCTGCTGGCGTCGGCTCGTTCCAGGCTGCCACACAAACACCTTTACACCCGTACACCTTTACATCTTTATACCTTTACACCTGTACATCTTTACACCGTTATACCTTTATATCTTTACACCTTTACACCTGTACACCTGTACATCTGTACACCTTTACACCTGTACACCTTTACATCTTTATACCTTTACACCTGTACACCTTTACATCTTTATACCTTTATACCTTTACACCTGTACACCTTTACATCTTTATACCTGTACATCTTTACACCTTTACACCCGTACACCTTTACATCTTTATACCTGTACATCTTTACACCTTTACACCCGTACACCTTTACATCTTTATACCTTTACACCTGTACATCTTTACACCTTTACACCCGTACACCTTTACATCTTTATACCTGTACATCTTTACACCTTTACACCCGTACACCTTTACATCTTTATACCTTTACACCTGTACATCTTTACACCTTTACACCTGTACATCTTTACACCTTTACACCCGTACACCTTTACATCTTTACATCTTTACATCTTTATACCTTTACACCTGTACACCCGTACACCTTTACACCCATACATCTTTACACCTTTACACCTTTACATCTTTACACCTTTACACCCGTACACCGTTACACCCATACACCTTTACATCTTTACACCTGTACATCTTTACACCTTTACATCTTTACACCTTTACACCTTTATATATTTACACTAGTTCCTAGTCAGGAAGTGCTTTCTCTTGCTGCAGTTGCTAAGATGTTTGAGCAGTTACCTGTGGAGTTACTCATCTGAGGCCCCCCCCCTCTCCAGACAGCGGCGGCGTGGTGGAGGCGGAGCTTGTCCTCCTGTTGAACCAGCTGTGTGTCGCTCTGGTCAAAGATCCCTCGGTGCTGGAACTCTTCTTCCACACCAGTGAGGACCAAGGAGCCGCCAACTTCCTGCTCTTCTCCCTGCTCATACCGTACACACACCGGTACACACACACACACACACACACACACACACATATATGTATATATATATATATATATATATATATATGTGTTGATGAGGCTCTCCCCTCCCTCAGGCGGGGTTCGGTCGGCCAGCAGGCCAGAGACGCTCTGCTGCTCATCATGTCTCTGTCGGCCTCTGACCCTCGAGTGGCGCTGCACATCACCCAGAACACCTACTTCTGCCCTGTGAGTGGACGCTGCAGAGGGCCTCTGGGTCACGGGGACCCCAGAGGTCACGGGGAGACGTGGTCCTCGTTGATTTAACATTACAAAATATTTTTTTTGGGGGGGTAACCAACTTTACAACATGATGAACTAAAAATATACAATGTTTTCACGTTCACAAATGAATGAATATTGCGTTGCGTGCCATCAGTGGGCCAAAGCCTCGGCCACCAGGAGCAGATGAATTCTCCTCTTCACACAACAGAAGAAAAGGCTTTAGATCAGAACTCTTTATGAATATTAAGTGGAGTTTGTGAATGTTTTGACGCGCGGATGAATCCTTTCCTTTATTCATTCATCTCCCCTCTGCATTGTAATCTCATTACAACCATTATGCAATAAACTAATGAGCTCAGACCGAGAGATGAGGAGAGAAACCCTGCCCACACTAGAGAGGAGGAGGAGAGGAGAGGAGAGGAGGGAGGAGGAGGATAGGGGAGGAGAGGAGAGGAGAGGAGGAGAGGAGAGGAAGGAGGAGTAGAGGAGAGGAGGGGAGAGGAGGAGAGGAGAGGAGGGAGGAGAAGAGAGGAGAGGAGGAGAGGAGAGGAGAGGAGAGGAGGGGAGGAGAGGAGGGAGGAGGAGGGGAGGAGGAGGATAGGAGAGGAGAGGAGAGGAGGAGAGGAGGAGGAGAGGAGAGAGGAGGAGGAGGATAGGAGAGGAGAGGAGGAGAGGAGAGGAAAGTGGTGGAGAGGAGAGGAGGGGAGGAGGGAGGAGGAGAGGAAGGAGCTGGGAGATGTTTAGAGGGAGTAAAGTAACAGATATTATAAAATAAAGCAAGTGGAGAAAGAAAAGAAAAATGCTGAACTCAAAAAATAAATGATGAATGACACAATAATCAGTAACATATATATGGAAAATATATATTTGTTCATACATTTGACTTATGAAGTAATGTATACAATTTATATTATGTATGATCCTTTATATTATGTATGTATATATATCATTTTATATCTACCTGTATTTGCACAGGTAGTTTTTACCCTGTAATGATAACAATGATGAATCATGTAATATAATGCAAAGTAAGAATGGCCTCTCTTAAGGAAAAACGTAAAATATTCAGGATTAAAACTGGATCAAAAGTCAACAGACTGCAGAGCTTTGATCTAAATGCTAACAACTAGAAGCGTAGCTAATTAGCACGCTATCACGCGCTAATTAGCACAGCGGCTTTAGAATGACTGTATAAACATTGCCTTCCCCAGAGAATCGTTCGCTAACACGCCTAAAAAAGGGAAACGCTTTAAAAGACGGGAAAAAAACACATTCTTAATGAAAACAAAAAGTACTTTTGTTCTTCTTCATTCACTGAACTGCTTCCACCTCAGCCAGGTCCTGCTTTTACTGTGTGAGTGTGAGTGTGTGTGTGTGTGTGTGTCGCCTCTAAGCCCGTGTAGACACACTCTGACCTCAATCTCCCCGCAGAGATTAAATAATGTCCGATTGGCTCGTACACAGAGCGGGATTAGTAAAGCTGCACGTGATTGGACGGTTGGCTGATTGTTAGCGAGACTCAAGACTGCAGCTGTTGTTGTTGTTGTTGTTGTTGTTGCTTCGCATACCTTCCTATTCCCTCTCTTTCTAAAGCAATAGTTGTCTTATTTGCTTCAATATAGAAATAGGATTGATACCGCTCGCCGTAAATATAAAGCTACAGTTGGTTATCTTAGCTTAGCATCAATCCTGCAAACAGCCAGCTTCATCCAAAAGGTCTCCATTGCCAGAACATACAACCAGTGCATGAATCAGAGTGTAGCGTTTGGGTGTTTTTATGCTAAGCTAGGCTAACCGCCATTAACCTGTTTGGATCCGTGAGTCTATTAATGATGTTAAATGAATGAATGAAACACTTCCTGTGTCTCCTCACTATTCCCTCACTTATCTGCACTGTAGTACGGTTGTGTGTATTAATGTGTGTGTGTGAGTGTGTTAATGTGTGTGTGTATCAATGTGTGTGTGTGTGCATTAATGTGTGTGTGTGTGTGTGTTAATGTGTGTGTATTAATGTGTGTGTGTGTATGCTCAGGTGCTGGCCACAGGTCTGTCCGGTCTCTACTCGTCTCTTCCGGCCCGGCTGCAGGTCTACAGTGAAGACTGGCACTGCCTGGCCCCGGCCGACTGGCAGCAGGTAACCGTGGCGACCAGGCACAGCCGGCGCTGTGAATGAACGCATGAATTAACGAAGGCGCGGCAGTGAGTCTGTCGGTGACGAGGCCGTGTGTGTGTGAATGGTCAAATGAGTGAATTATTACATTTACCCTGGACGATTGTTTCCCAGCATTCACATCCTCATGTTGGCTTATTAAAACCTTAGTCTCTCTTTCTGAAAGTAAAATAATAAACAATAACGGCAAAACCACCAAAAGATCTAAATAACAAATGGATAATAATAAAAAGCCGTATGAGGAGGTCTCATGTCAGTAAACAATAAGCAGTAAAAACACTTCAGTTTGTCAAAGAAAACCAAAAAAATGTTCAACTGACCTTCTGCAAAGCAGCTCGTCGCCTTTGATACAATTCACAAAAACGATCAATGGAGCGCAATGTTAACATTTCACTTTATATTACCCACTGAATGAATGCATGAATGAATGAATGAATGAATGAATGAATGAATGAATGGGGGCATCGATGACCTCACTCCCACCTGCTGTTTGGCTCCACAGGTTCCAGCTCTCGTCCACTTCCTGCACTCCCTGGACTTCTGCAGCGCGGTTACCAAGGTAACACACACACACACACACACACACACACACACACACACACACACACACACACACACACACACACGCTGATTAGGGGTCCGTCCTCCTCTCAGGTGGCTCATCCCTCCATCCGGTCTCAGCTGCTCGGCTACATCTACAACGGCTTCCTGGTGCCGGTCCTGGCTCCCGCTCTGCACAAGGTAGGAAAACACGTCGCTATCGGCGACCGCGGGCGTCGCCGAAGCTGATTGGCTGTTGAGTGGCGGTGGCGACAGAGGCCTCGAGTCCTTTCCAGATGAAGGTTTGGTTTAGAGAAGGAAAACGGTGCTTGAGACACAACAACCTGAATACGACACGATGTGTGTGTGTGTGTGTGTGTGTGTGTGTGTGTGTGTGTAGCTGACGGTGGAGGAGGTGATGACCACCACCGCCTACCTGGACCTGTTCCTGCGCTCCATCTCTGAGCCCGCCCTCCTCCACAGCTTCCTGTCCTTCATCCTGCTGCACACGCACGACAACGTGCACATCCTGGACACGCTGGTCAGCAGGGTCAACACGCCCTTCCAGGTAACACGCGCCTCCTCTTCCTCCTCCCCTTCATAGCGCTGTGGTCTGACCTTTGACCCCCTGTGCCCTCCAGCTGGGGACGGTGTCTCTGGCTCTGTTCAGGACTCTGATTGGTCTCTTCTGTGAAGACGTCATGCTGCAGCTGGTCTTCAGGTCCGTCTCTCGTGTCCTCCATGAGATCTCATTGTCGTATCATGTCCATCGTGTCAGTCGATCAGAAGACGTAATTGCGCGACTCAGCGTTGCATGCTGGGACTTAGCGGCGTCCGTGCGTCCTCAGGTATCTGGTTCCCTGCAGCCACCTGAGCGTGAAGCAGCGCTCCGCCCTGAGGCGCAGAGACTCCTGCTCCTCCAGCGCCGCCTCCTTCCTGCTCCTCTCGCCCCCCTGGTGTGCCGGGACCCTCCTCGGCCTCGGCCCCCCCACGGAGCACGTCCACTGGCCCCGAGGAGCAGGTGGCTGTCGTTCAAACGCGCACGACGATTAAAGGCCTTGCTCTATGCGCGGCGCCACGCTAACTCGCACCTTTTCTGTCCGGGTCAGGCCTGTCGCTGACGGACAGCGTGGGGTACCGGCGCGGCGCCGACTTCCCGATGGACGTGAACTACCTCCACTACCTGTGGGACGCCCGCCAAGCCATCTCCACGGCTCTCAGGTGAGTGCGTCCTCACCTGGCCCGCTGGGACACACGGCCGCCTCGTTGGTCTTCTGTCAGACGGGACACAGGAGGGGCGGAGCTAAGTACAACCCAATACAATATACAGGCAAACAAAAAAGCTGCGATCAACTTTCATTGAGAGAAAACTGTGGAAGGCTTAAAGTTGTAGAGGAGAACGCTGCGGTGACGACCTGTCGATCACAGCAAGCCCCGCCCTAAAGCGTCCCCTGCTTCATTGTTTACTGAGGGAATAAATCAAGAGTCATTTTCTCACAGACTTCAATGGGAGCAGAGGAGTCGCCCCCTGGTGGACATACGAGAGAATGCAGCTTTAACACATGAAGTCTCGAGCTTCTAAAATGACGTGAAGATTAAGCTACATGCTAATGCCTGCATGCTCTGAAGGAGAACGCCCCCCTCCCCCCTCCCCTCCCCCTCCTCCCCCCGGCCCAATCAGATGTTTCCGTCCGGCTTCTCCACTTCTGATGACTTTGTTTTTGCCTGCAGAGCTTCTCGTCAGTGGTCGTGTGCGTACGACGGGTTCGACCCTCCGCCGCAGGACTGCCGCTCGGGATCGGTCCTCCCCGAGGACGACCTGGAGGACGAGCTCGCCCGGCGAGGCAACGGCGACGCCATGTACTCTCTCCTCGTGGCTCCTCCCCCCTCGGCCCTCTCCCCGACGCCTTCCTCCTCGGATACCGTCTCCGCGGGCAACCAGGTTAGCCGAGCAGGCTCCGCCCTGGAGCTGGAGTGGGACGACATTTTCGCCGACGAGTACCCCCCCCTCCTGTCGGCGGACGCGGCGGGGGGCGGCGTGGCCGCGGAGGTGGACGGTTGCGTCTCGACGCCGCGGCACATCCAGGAGATGCGGCGCACCGCCACCAAGCTGGTCCGGGGCTCCTACGTGGAGGAGTCAGAGTTCCAGGACGACGTCCTGGTCTACGATCTGGTCGCCCAGAGGGAAACCAAGGCGGCCATTTTGGAGCGCATCATGGCGGCGAACCGGCGGTCGCACAGGAGCTTCTCCAACGGCCAGCGGGCGCCGACGGCGGCGGGGAAGACCGTCATAGAAACGGTTAACAGCATCATGTCGACGAGGAGGAGGAGCGAGGACGGGGGGAGAGAGGAGAGGAGGAGGAGCGAGGACGGGGGGAAGGAGGCGGGGAGGAAGAAGGAGGAAGGAGAAGAGGAGATGAAACGGACAGACGCACCAGGAGGACGTCCGTCTCTCACCAACGGCTTCGACGCCAAGAATCTCACCATCGACGAAGACTACGAGGACAACGAGGACGACGAGGACGACGAGGACGGCGAGACGTTTCACACTCGACACAACGGCGACCCTTTGGTGACCCCCGCAAGGGCCGCGAGTCCACCGGGCAACGACGCCGCCGACAGCGACGGCTTCCTGTCCCGGTACCAGGAGCTCATGCGCTCTTTGGGGGCGGAGCCAGACTGCGACGACGTCACCAACGACATCGGCGCATTCAGGAGGCGGGTCAGAGCGCTCAGGCAGAAACTGGAAGAGGAGGAGTCCTTTTTTTGCTCCTCGTGGGATGATGGAGGGGAGGAGGAGGAGGAGGCGATGGAAGAAGTGGAGGAGGAAGGAGAGGAGAGGAGGAGACGCCGTAGGGAAGGCAGCAGGAGGCACGGAGTTCCCTTCACAGGTCAGTGTATCAACTTGAGTCAAAGGTTTGGCAGAAACTTCAGACATTCAAATGAAATTCTGTTGATAAAACGTTGATTAATTCTGTCGCCAGTGGAAAGACATCAAACACAGACTGAAGAACATAAAGTGATTAATCAGAAAACTAGAAACCCCTCTTCACCTGTAGTTTCCCATCATGCACCAGGGCCGTTCATCAGCGTGCTGCTGTCCCGCCTGGAGAACCTTCTGGAGAACTCCATCGCCGTCAACCTGCTGGTGACGGGCCTGCTGGCCCAGCTGGCGTCGTACCCGCAACCTCTCCTGAGATCCTTCCTGCTCAGCACCGACACGCACGACCAGCCCAACGTGCGCACGCTGCACCAGGTAACACGTACGCACACACAGGCGCACGCACGCCACGCAGACACGCACGCCATGCAGACACGCACGCCATGCAGACACGCACGCCATGCAGACACGCACACCATGCAGACACGCACACCATGCAGACACACACGCCATGCAGACACGCACGCCATGCAGACACACACGCCATGCAGACACGCACGCCATGCAGACACGCACGCCATGCAGACACGCACGCCATGCAGACACACACGCCTGCCGTCTGTCCTGCAGGTGCTGGTGTCGGTGCGCGATCAGATCGAGCGCTACGTGGCGTCCCGGCCGGACTTCCCCGCCCTGGTCACTCAGGCCTGGAGGTTCCTGTTGGCCAAAGACCAGGAGAGCAAGTTCAGAGGTCAGTGAAGAGACACACACACACACACACACACACACACACACGTAAGTAAGTTTGGACCCGGTTGCTTAGTAACAGGAAAGCGTGGTTCTGTCTGCTGACCAGCAGGGGGCGATAGAAACAGTTTCCTCCAGCTCTGTCTGAAGCCGTCTCTGTCCGTCCCCCCCCCCTCCAGAGTGCCTCGAGTCCTGCGGGGACAGAAACAGCGGCCCGGACGCGCAGGCCCCGCCTCCTCTCGCCGCCGCCCTGCTGCCTTGCCCCCCCATCCCCCCTCGGGCCAAGAGCCGGGTGTTTGCCGTCGTCCTGTTCGCCGAGTTCCTGAAGGAGCTGGCTGCCGTGGCCCAGGAGCACAGCGTCGCACTCCAGTGCACCGCGGAGGAGTGACCCCACCCCCCAAACCCCAAACCCCACCCAACCCCACCCAACCTGCCAAGCACAGAACACGCAACGCCAGCGGTCAAATATTTACATGTTATTTATATGTTGATGAAAACTGTGATTCTTTGCACTGACATGTGGGTTATTACGAGATATGAACATTTATCAACACGCTAACGTGGCTACTAGCGTTAGCTCGGGCTAACAGGTGGACGGTTGCCGCTCAGAGGACAACAGGAGCTTTTATGCATGAAGTGTCTTCCCCGTTCTGACTCTTTGACGTCCGTGAGGCGTTTTAAACTATTCTTTTGACCACACGCTGGTCTGGATTCATGAGGTTTGATACTTTCACTTTAGATCAGAAAACGTTTTTCAGGCATATGAGCACGAACGGATGTGATTGGCTGTGATGTCGTATCGGCGTGAGAGGAGCTGTGGGACTGAAGACGACGTCTCCATCAGTTCGTCCCTTTCTACGACATGTTGGATTCATGTTAACGTGTATTTAAAGACAATAAATTCACTTCATCATTCAGACATTTTACCTCCACGGACCCCGTTAAGACCTCTAACACACACACACACACACACACACACACACACACACAGCCTTACTTTAACTGACATACTATTGGAACAAACCAAGATGCAAAGGAAAAATAAATGACTTCCTGCAACAACGTGTGAGGTGTGTTTTTTACGGAGCATGAACGCATCGTGCTGCGTTCATGTCGGGTGAGAAATCTGCAAACCGTTGAGCAAATCCAGCAGAAAACAGTTTTCCTCTGAACAGAGAAGAATAAAAGGGAGTATTTTAACGTGTGTGTAATGTGACGGCGGGTTGCCACGGCGCCGGCGCCCCCTGCTGGGGAAGCCTCCTCGCTTTGCTTTGCCAAGAAGGTGAAATAGATTTTGAGAGAGTATTTTGCAGACGCGTTTGTGTCTTGTTTTGTTTGTTGTTATTTTCACGCTGCAGGAATCTGGGCGGGTTCCTCAACGTGTGAGGATCCCATCCTCTGAAGACCTCGCATCTCCACTGTGACGAACTGAAGGGGGAAGTTCTCCTTCACGTGTTCCTCCTACTTCCTGACACGCATAAGCTCCTTGAAGACACTCGGCTGCTGTGGACGAGGTGAAGAACATTTCAAACATCAGCTGTGCTCTCACACCTCCATCACACATCTCCACTTCCTGTGTCGCCAGCCTGACAGCGACGAGGTGCCAGACGTCTGGTGGCGAAGAGGAGGACAGGAGGTGATGAAGAGGATGGCGATGAAGGTGCACCTGCTGGTGTGGGCTGTCGGTGAGTCACCGTAGATCTGATCCGATCAGGGAAGAACATTCCGACGTCAATGAGGTCTTTTCTTCAAAACACATTTCACTTCTCTTGTAAAAGAACTCTGCCGGTGACTTACTGTAACCAGTCACCAGTAACCAGTAACCAGTAACCAGTTCTCCACTGGTTGAGATTCTGTCCCATCTCACACGTCTGGTGGACGGAAACAAAAGAAACATTTAGGTGTTTATTTGACTGTTTGTGTCGGTAGATTAAATTGACCCATGTGCCCTTTAGATGAAGCCTCATTTAGGCTACTACGAATACGAGTCAGAGGACTACGAGTCAGAGGACTACGAGTCAGAGGACTACGAGTCAGAGGACTACGAGTCAGAGGACTACGAGTCGGATGACTACGAGTCAGAGGACTACGAGTCAGAGGACTACGAGTCAGAGGACTACGAGTCAGATGACTACGAGTCAGATGAATACGAGTCAGAGGACTACGAGTCAGAGGACTACGAGTCGGATGAATACGAGTCAGAGGACTACGAGTCGGATGAATACGAGTCGGATGAATACGAGTCGGATGAATACGAGTCGGATGAATACGAGTCACTCGGGTACGCTGGGTATCGGGCCTCCGATAGAAAGAATGTTTCATTAATGAAGCTTGATAGAATTCTTAACAACAAAGCTTATGTTTTATTGTGGATTTCAAAAGAACAGTTTGTTTTCGGTTCTCGAACTCTGGTGTTGATTAAATTATCATTATTGTGTTTAATTCACTACATTTATCTAAATTGACAGTTTCAGAAGAACGTCTGAAGCTTCTGTTAGATGATAACAATGGAACAAAGCATCGCGTGTGTCCGCTCTGATGTTTCAGTCAGGCATTCTTGCGGCGGTTGGCGTGCGAGATGCAGTTTGAGCGCCGCGGTTCGACCCGACGGAGGCGGGAAGCAGAAAACAGAGCGAGCATCCTGTGTCGATGTGGAGGCAGCGCTGCGGTCGATCACTTCCTGAACGCTCACAGAAACCGAGAGAGGGGGGGGTCTACATGGTGAGAGGGGGGGGGGTCTACATGGTGAGAGGGGGGTAGAGAGGAACGGTTAATAACGATGTGTGGACACCTGAACACCATCATTCTAGATTCATGCGCTGGACCGTCGCAGCTCGTCTGCGTGCCCCGGGTCATCCCAAAGGTCATCCCAAAGGTCACGTTATTCCACCCAACTGGGTGGAGGGGCAGCAGCGGGTTCTAGATGCTCCCCTCATCCGCGCGTTGTTACGGGAAGTCCCGTGTTTGTTTGACTCATCCACCCACCCGACCTCCACCCGGTGGCCTCCACGCCCGTCTTCACCATGCCGACCTGCCGGGCGGGTGGAGGTAGTGCTACCGTGGTGCTTCTATGCTAGAAGAGGTGTGATGACGGACACAATAAGAGGGGGGGGGCTGAGAGAGAGAGAGAGAGAGAGAGAGAGAGAGAGAGAGAGAGCTCATAACGAAGTGAGAGGGGAGGAAGAGGAAGAGGAAGAGGGCCCTCGGAGGAGCACCCAGCGCCTTTAAGCAGATGTTCAGGCAGAGAAGTGAATCCGGCGCCATGAACGGCTCGGCGGCTCTGCTGGCTTTTCTCGGTGAGTTCACAGCAAACGTGTTTCCGCCTCACGTGTTGAACGCTGGCTGTTCGTTGCGTTCTGTCAGATAAGAACAGCTGTGGTTCAGTGATTAAACGTGAACCCGTGATCTCGCTCAGCTAAAGTCACATCTGATTTAGTCTCAAATCTACCTGGAGGTTCATTCGAGGACCGAAGAGCCGTCGACACAAGCAGGAAGTAGCGGGAGCTCTGATCTGAGCGGGGAAATTAGAAAGTCAGTTATGGATTTTCAACCATAATTTCTCTTTAAAGTCACTCAATAAAAGCAATAATCAGATTAGTGCAGAAAGACTTTAAATATGGTATCAAGTGTTAAACTATACAACGAACCCGATGACATCAGTGGTCGACCTTCAGTGTCCAGCAGGCAGGTGACAGAGGTCAAAGGTCGGAGATAAAAATAGAATGAAGTGTATAGAATTACTTTAGATCTTTATTTTGTTCTGGTTGTTTATTCACACTTTAGTTTGGTGTTCCTCTCCTCATCGTTCGCTCTTTACGTTTCAGTTTTATCGATTTCTTCAATTTCCAGAGGAGAAAACGTCACGTCTGTTTCTGCAGGCGATGCGACAGGTACGTTTGTTCGTGGGTCAGGGTTGGTTCTGAAGGCTTCACAACGAGACGTCGCTAACTTCAGGCCGTTCTCAAGTCTGAAGCTCTGGTCCTGAGAAGCGGCGCTAGCGTTAGCGTTAGCTGAGAAGCGGCGCTAGCGTTAGCTTACTCAGCTCCGCCCGCACCAAGATGGCGACGGTAAACGCACAGGACGGAAAGAGGCACCAAAGAGCACGAGGAACCGGCTCCCGGCCCACGGAGTCCTGGACCCCGCCGGGCGGCGCCGCGTCTCGTTGCACCACTTCCTGTCCCTGCTGACTCTGTGGTCCCTCACGTCTCTCCCAGGTGCTCCGGACGCCTCGAGTCCGTCGCCACGCGAGACCAGCGGCCCGCCGGCGACTCAAACAGCCGCCAATCGATCGGACCGGGACACAGGGGTCTCCACGGTAACCGCCGTCTACATCACACAGGCTCAAGAAACATGGACACGCATCGATTACAGCTGGTTTGTTGGCAAACTGGAGAACGATGGAAAAGAACTACATAATATTACTACCAGTACTTAGATGGAGTATTACCATTTTCCAATACTTCCCACATACATGTTTACATCATTACATTTATCTGACCTGGGGTAAGATTTACGATATAACATGTTCCACTAAAGAAGAACGAGCAACAGCAGGTAACGTTTATCAGTCTGATGAATCTTAACTCGTGTACTTATGTACTTTGTTCCTGGACGTTGTTCTGCTGTTTACAGCGAGCTTCTACCTTTAGTACAAGGTGCCACTTCATCAGCTTCAACAATCTTCTACAGACTCCAGAAGGACGAAAAGACGTTTCAAACAACTCGACAGAGGACACCGTCACCAGCACGGCGCCCCCGCTGACCCCCGTCAGTACCGCCGTCAGAACCGGCGTCAGAACCGGCGTCAGTACCGGCGTCAGTACCGGCGTCAGTACCGGCGTCAGTACCAGCGTTGACAGAACGCAGGGGACTGCAGGCTACGTGGTCCTCGGCTTGATCGTCCTGGTGATCATCGTTCTGTCTGTGATCCTCTACTTCCTCAGGAGAGCCTCCCAGGTAACCCCCCCCCCCCATTCCACCTTAACCCCCCCCTCCTCATTCCACCTTAACGCCCCCCCACCTGAGCCGCTGTTCCCGTCTGTCTGTCCAGACGTACTCGTTCGACCTCCACTCGGCTCCCGCCGGCCGTCCCAACCAACCCGTCGGCACCTTCGAGCGCGTCCACCTGAGCGACCTGGGTGCGTTGAGTGCGTCCTCGGTCTCCTTTAACAGCTGTGAGTGTGTGGTTATACCTGACGTGTGTGTGTGTGTGTGTCTCAGATCGACCGCCTGCTAGCAGAGAGACCGCCGGCGACCTCTCACCTCCCGCTGTGTCCAACGGCTCCACCCGGCAGGCGGAGGAGCGGCGCTCCGACGGAGGGAGCGGTACATCTCCAGCTGGTCCTCACGCGTTCTCACCGGTTATCGGCGCCGTGAACGAAACCGAGCAGAACATTTGGCCCGAATGGTTCCTTTAAGGAGCCTCCGGTTGAGATGATGAGATGATGAGATGTTCAGATGTTGAGGAGATGTTGAGATGATGAGGAGATGTTGAGGAGATGTTCAGATGATGAGATGTTGAGATGTTGAGATGTTGAGGAGATGTTGAGATGATGAGATGTTGAGATGTTGAGATGATGAGGAGATGTTGAGATGATGAGGAGATGTTGAGATGATGAGGAGATGTTGAGATGTTGAGGAGATGTTGAGATGATGAGATGGAGAGCAGATCTCCCACGCGTAGTCACAGAGCGCTTTTTAAGCGTCCGCCGGGTCAAACCAGCAGATCGTAGCATAAACCTCTGGGTTCGTGGTTAAGTGTCGATGCCGTCGTCTTGACTACCGAAACAACTTCAAAGTGCATTGGAGTCCTCGCTCACTTCCCATCGTCATGGCCACCAACAGCTGGAGAACATCCTCTCCTCACCCTCCTTCTCTTCCTCTGCTCGTCCAGTCCCACCAGGAGAGCCGGACGCCAGCGGGCCGGAGACCCCGCCCACCGGCGCCGACCCCCCCGGCGCCCCCTCGCCGTACAGCCTGGAGATCATGACCGACATCTTCTTCGATGCTGTTGGGGAGGAGCAGGAGAACGAGAACAACCCCGGTGAGAACACTCAGGCGCTCCTTGCCGTTCATCAGATCCACATCTTGGGAGTCGGTGAATCTCACACGTCTCCGTCTTCTCCCGCAGCCGCCTGCTCCCGGGACCCGTTAGTTGAAATCAACCTCGACGAGGTGGCCTTCTCCTCGTCATCCGCCTCATCGTCCTGCACGTCCCTGCACATCCAGTAGAAGAACCCGCCACTGCGTCTGTGAGCAGTCGCTCTAAAGTTGTGGAAGATTTTGCAGACAACCGGTAAATAAGAATAAAAGCTCGGAGTCAAATACGTCTTTCTCCGTTTATTTCTTACAACAGCTGCTCAGTAGACTGCCAGGAACCTCCCTCCTCCAACGGTTCTCCTACCTTCAGGTGGTCTCCAAACCTACTTGCTGTGTCTCTGGTCAGGACTTACAGGGGGGGTCACATGAACAATGAGACCTCGTGAAGGCTTAGTACACGTTACAGGTGTGTGTGGTACGAGTGGACGTGTCTGAACTCGGTCAAGCTGAATAAGCTTCAGCTGGTTGAGAGAGAATCCGGTCATCTTTCAAAATAAAATATTTCTCAGAGAGAAAAAAAATCGAATGTGTACTAAAAGTATCCCACAAAGTAACACACAGTACTCCGTATTGACTACAGCATGTGTACCTGTAATACTGGTAATTACCTGGGGAGATTCGAAGGTGATAAAAGCATCTCAAACATCACACTTCCGGTGGAGCTACCGCTAGCAGAGCTAGCTAGCGTTAGCTCGTCTACGCTCCCCACGGAAGGCCCACTGGGTCTGAACTGGCTCCGTGAGGAGGTTCACCGAGGAGGTTCTCACGGGGAAACATGAAAACCTGCAGACCAACACGGCGAGAAGACTTCCTGGTTAGTGGGGGTCGCACTGCTGTTGCGTTAAAGGACGATGCAGAAATCCCGTGTTTTTCATTCTGCTGTTGAAGCGTCGCTGCGAGAAGGTGAAGTTTAGTACATTACAACATGGAATATAGACACGAGAAACAATTCACTTTGACCTCCATACGTTTTATCACGACGTCCTCTCTTCTCTGGGGTCGGGTCAGCAAAATGGATCAAAGCATCTCTTTCGCACTTCCTGTTTGAGCGATTTGCATCTGTAATTTCCCGGTTCTTGGAACGGCCCTGAACTTCGCACAAAGCAGAGCTAAACTGATCTGATCTTTAATGAGATATACTACCTCCCTTATGTATTTTATTTATTGTAATGTATTAATTGTGCACAGGATAATCACCCTCCTCCTCCCGCGGACACGGGATGCAGAAACATTTAAAATAAATAGACAAATAAATCAAAACCTGTTGAAAGTAAGCACATCATACACGATATTATTATAAGTTTATCTCTAAAACACAAATTGTGACACATATTGAGTGTTTTAATTAGAGACCTTTGGGGTGCAAAGAGTAAAGATGCGTAGAGATGAACGACAGACTTGTTTCAGCTTGTTTCAATGCTTGAGCTTTTTATTAATGCATAAAGAAGGACAGGTTATACATGTAGAATATATGTGAGGTTGTGCTATATAAACCACTCTATATAAACCACTCTATATAAACCACTCTATATAGACCACTCTATATAGACCACTCTATATAAACCACTCTATATAAACCACTCTATATAGACCACTCTATATAAACCACTCTATATAGACCACTCTATATAAACCACTCTATATAGACCACTCTATATAAACCACTCTATATAAACCACTCTATATAAACCACTCTATATAAACCACTCTATATAGACCACTCTATATAAACCACTCTATATAAACCACTCTATATAGACCACTCTATATAAACCACTCTATATAAACCACTCTATATAAACCACTCTATATAAAGCACTCTATATAAACCACTCTATATAAACCACTCTATATAAACCACTCTATATAGACCACTCTATATAAACCACTCTATATAAACCACTCTATATAGACCACTCTATATAAACCACTCTATATAAACCACTCTATATAAACCACTCTATATAAAGCACTCTATATAAAGCACTCTATATAGACCACTCTATATAAACCACTCTATATAAACCACTCTATATAGACCACTCTATATAAACCACTCTATATAGACCACAGCGGTAGAAAAGAAAAGATTTGAATGAAACCAGATGTGTTTGGAAGCCTTCGTCCTGGTCAGGGGCCACAGGGGGCCTCACATCAGTCCAGGGGTCAGGGTCTCTTGGACAGACAGACGGAAGTTCATCCGAGCAGTAATTGTTGTCTCAGGTCTTCCCGTCTGTACAAAAACAGAAAGGTGAGCTAGTCAATTGAACACAGACCAATGAAAGCGTTGTGTGGACGCATGCGGTGTCACACTGTGTGTTGTGCTGCATCACCTGGTCTGAGAGGAAAGGGAGACACAGAAAGACGTCCTCTTACCTCCATTTGGATGCAGTGCTGGATGCCGTCTAGTTGATCGTCTCTCCGGGGGCCCAGATCGGGTGGTCCAAATAAGTCCCATCGCTCCAGAACCACAGCGCCTCCTGGAGGACAAAATAGGGTTGAGTATGAAGTAGTATATATATATATATATATATAATAATAATACAGGATGGAATAAGGGAAACATGCAAATAATATATATTACCTCTCGTGCATGAGAGCCTCCAGTCCGTGTTGCTGGATGTCGGGAACGGGAGCTAAAGACAGTCGTCTGAATGTCCTGGTACTCCTGGACGCTGTGAGCGGACGTGAGGTGTCCCCACAGGGAAAGACAGCCTCTCTACAGGAGACAGACGTGTGCGGCAGGTACATATTGAGAGGATGAACCAAAGTGCTTCAGAATCAGTGTTTCACATTTAGTGTCCACACGTGTAAAAGGAGTCTGAACCCTCTGAGCCGTATAAAGACACCTGGTGGACCTTTAGTTCTCTTCCACCCAAAGAATGTTTCCATTGCTGATGTTAATTTGGCTTCATGTCTTTAACATGTACAGAAACGAGTCATCTGCATACGCTCTCATCAACGGTACCTGAGCCTGAGCCCCGGACGCCGCGGTCGGAATGTCACGGAAACAGCGTCCAGCCGTCTTAGTCCAACCGCGGGGACACGATGAAGACGTCCTGACCAGATGACGCTCTGCTGAGATAAACACACTTTTTCATTTCTATTACTGTATGAAACTGATAGTAGCTAAATACTATGACGCAATGCAAAACAACGTGTTACGTCATTACGCGACGAAGTGAATCCAAGTAATATCGATGGAGCAAAATCTAATCTAATGCTGCTGCTGTTGTATTCAAAGACAATAAGCGGACACGTAGCCGTTACTGCATGCGATACTCACCAGCCGCCCTGGTCAGCGTCATGACGGCACACAGAAGGACAGTCAGAGTCAGCGTCTTCATGGTGACGAGATGATGCAGAAGCTGGAGATGAAGACCAGCTGTAATAAGAGGACGGATTACTGACACTCGTGAAGAGGACGGAGACGCGTACGGATGGTGCACCGGGGTTGGAGAAGCTCCTCATACCTCCCTGCTCAGCTCGAGATTCAAGGGAACGATACGATACGATACGATTGGTCCGAGAGGCTGACACCCTCCAACTGTTACCTCATAGAAGATAAAGGACCTTGTTGCGTTTATACCACCGTTACCAGCGTCGGACTTCACACACCGTGAGTCATCTGGTTCTGAGAGAAGGAAGCTCACCCCAGATGTGCTCTGGCCTCTCGCTGCTCCTCCGTCTGACGTTCAGGTGGATCTTCCTCTGACTCTTATCCTCCCCCCTGATGTCCCGGGGACACGTCCACGTCCTCAGAGGGATCGTTGTGAGAACAAACACCAACCGAGTCTTGGGGCGTAACTGACTGACAGACATTTGTTTAGGTTGTTTAAAGGTTCCGTCCTCAGTCACTGATGCTCCTGAGGGCGATTCAGCAACAATTCTGCAAATTGGATGAAAGTGACAGTGAATTGACGTGAGTGCATTTGTCTGTTTGCACAGTTCGGGTCTGTGACCCGGATGTGTCTCCACAAGCAGAATAAACGGACCCCCTTTCGTTTGCAGACTTCAGGGTCCGAGTATGGAGATGAGACCCGCTGAGTGACGTCGCCTCGGGTCTGCGAACCGCTCAAATATTGAATGAGCATTTGAATGCCTCACGTCAAGCTGAAGGACACTCAGAGGCCCAGATAACCTACGAGAGTCGGCTCCGGCTGGAGAAACATTTACCTTTATTCATCTACGGGGGCCAAAACATCTGCCGTTAAAAAGTATCAAACGAGTGAGAAGATGAAAGATATTCAACTTGTTCTGGACCGGCTTCTCGCCAAAGACCAGCGCTCATTAGTGACTGGAGATGAGGGCGGTTCGATGCCTTCACAGCGGTTAGGAACGAGACCCTGAACTCCTCAACGCTGCTGGAACTGGATTATCTGGATTATGTGTTTCCTGTCCTCACTCCCGCGTCCGTATAGCTTTAGTTTCCCCCGTCCTCTGTCTGCAGCACAACGATATATATATAAACATATATGAGATATATAACATATATATACATATATAAACATATATATAACATATATAAACATATATAAACATATATAAGATATATAAACATATATATAACATATATAAGATATATAAACATATATATAACATATATAAGATATATAAACATATATATAACATATATAAGATATATCAAGTCAAGTCAAGTCATTTTATTTTGTATAGCCCAGAATCGCAAATTACAAATTTGCCTCAGAGGGCTTTACAGTCTGTACACATACGACATCCTCTGCCCCGAAACCCACCATCGGCACAGGAAAAACTCCCCAAAAAATGAAAAAAATGAAAAAACATATATATAACATATATAAGATATATAAACATATATATAACATATATAAGATATATAAACATATATATAACATATATAAGATATATAAACATATATATAACATATATAAGATATATAAACATATATATAACATATATAAGATATATAAACATATATAAACATATATAAGATATATAAACATATATATAACATATATAAGATATATAAACATATATATAACATATATAAGATATATAAACATATATATAACATATATAAGATATATAAACATATATATAACATATATAAGATATATAAACATATATATAACATATATAAACATATATATAACATATATAACATATATAAACATATATATAACATATATATAACATATATAAACATATAACAGCAGCAGCTTCACCTTAAAACACAAGAATATTCCAAGAAGAATTCAATATATTTGTGGAAAAACCAACAAACACAGCAAATATACATAAAATATACATGATGATCAGCGTGTGCGTGATCATGTGATCAGAATGTGGTGGAATTGATCACTGACGTTTTGTTTCTGTTGTCCTTCCTATTTAATAATTTCTTATGTAGCTTTCATCAATGTATTGTCACCATGTGTAATGCTCCGTGTACACGTGGCAACGCAATTGAAAATATAAACTAACTATTTGGCACTAAATCAAATAGTAACAGTAGAAAACAAAAGGTGAAGATGTAAAGATGACAGCAGACATGAGAAGCTCACAGAGATCATGTCTGCTGTGTGCCGGCAGAGGGAGCCGTGAGTCTCTCTTTTACACCTGAAACACGTCAGTGGAATTAAAGACTTGTTCTTTTACAACATTGGTACAAGTTACAAGTAACATTTAAAAATACACATATTCAGTTATAATGACGACTAAAAAAGTAGCGACAGAATGAAAACCATGTTTGTATCTTTCCTTTATATTTTAGTTTCATTTATTCATTCTTGTATTTCCTCTTTGGATAAAGAAAGTCAACACTTTTTCTTCCTAGCATTAAAAATAAAGTGTTAAACCTTATTTTATAATAGAATAGTCTTAAAAAAATGCTCAGATCTAACTAAGTTTATCTAAAAAAAAGGGAAGTAGTAAATATACAGACCAGACCGCTTGAGAAGAATCAGTTAATGTTTTTACTGTCAAGCTCAAATATAAAACGTTTTACATTTCTTGCTAGTTTTATCTATAAAATACGTCATTTATTCATTTATAAAACTTTAGTTAATAGTTAAATCTATGTAATTCTCTCTGAGATTTAGCATAAAGTAGCTAAAAACGTAAATAGAAATTTAAAAAAAGGTAATTGAAATGAACCCAGTACTGTAAATAAACAGAAAACTGCAGTAAATGTATTTAATTTCCAACACTGAGGTGAACTTCTGTGATGTGGACAGTGGACCCGTCTGGTTCCTACAGGGTTCCTTCCAGTCATGGTGACCTCTCATGGACCTCCACCAGGGACAACATCTGGACTCATCTGGACGCCATAATAACCCCTGCACATGAGAACAGCCCCCTTCTGAACCTCCCTCTCAGCTCGAGGGTCTGACAATCCCCCCCCGGGACCACCGCCCTGTCAATCACAGCCCATGACATCAGAGCACTGTCATCATGACAATTCAGTGAGGAATCATGGACGTCTCTCTGATTTACTCCATAAATCACACAATACAGATGTTTAGTAAAGTTACGCACATCTGGAGACACAACAGCTGAATGGTGTAAGAAACAATGTCAAAGTCACAGCAGTGAAACACCTGAACGTTTGGATGTTACTGAACAAAAGCTCAACAGTTACATGAGCATAAAACGTGTTTCCATCAGAACATTACACACAGTGTGTGTGTGTGTGTGTGTGTGTGTGTGTGTGTGTGTGTGTAGTATCGGATGTGCAGGGATGTTTGTGCGTGACCAGTTGTGCATAAAAAGCTTTGCTAATGTGGAAGGAGAGGCGAGACGTCATGGATCACACACACACACACACACACACACACACACACACACACACACACACACACACGCACACACACACACACACACACACGCACACACACACAGGTGGAGGTGATCATCACAACAGCAGAAGAGAACTCACACACTCCTCCAGAGGTAAGATCCCTGTGTTCATCTTGTGGTTTGTGGGGACTTTGTGACGGATGTGTGACAGTTGATATTAATCAGAAATGCCACAGAACCTTTGCTGTGTGATTCGTGCAGAACAGCTGGTTGATTTTCTGTGCTTCATGTGTGATGAAGAACACGCGGCGCCAGCTGTTAGCTTTCTTAATGCTAGCAGCAGTTAGCTAGCTTAGCGCACCAATGTGGTGTCCATCTCCTCCTCTGATGAGTATTAATATATATTATATATATTATTTGAAAAAGGATGTTATTCGTTATGACTGTATCTCCTTTTGTTAATTGAACATCTTAAAAGTAACCAGAACCAGTAGTTTGGGAATAAATGTAAAATAAATAATAATAATAATAAAAAGGACATTTACTACCTCTACCAGGGAAGTGAGTACTCCATAAAGTACCTCTAATGTGTACAGCTCTTTATGTACATACATGACCGACTACTGGTATGAATTCATGCAGCTTGATGACGATGTGACTACGTTTCTCTTCCTCCTCCTCCTCCTCCTCCTCCTCCTCCTCCTCCTCCTCCTCCTCCTCCTCTGTAAGCTGATCTCTTCTAGCCGCGCAAAGGTCAAAGGTCAGGAGGAACAACAGGAAGTCTGTTTGTAACCGATGAATCATTGATAAGCCCGACATCACTTCAGTGTGTGTGAATGATTAAGATGTTCAGTTATTGAAGAAATGAATAGATTATTGATGATTAGGAACCAGCTGATTGCATTATTGATTAGGCTGAATAAAAGGTTGCTGAAGAGCTCACACACACACACACACACACACACACACACACACACATACACACACACACATACATAATGTTCATAATTCCGTCTTCCGAATCTAGCTGATGATCGACCTGCTCCTGAAGCTGGATGACCTTTGACCTCTCCGTCCTCCAGATGTCGCTGCGTTCGTCTTTCCGCTGCTCGAAGTTCCGTCACGTCTTTGGGAAGCCGTCCACCAAGGAGCACAGCTACGCCGGGGTGCCCGTCACCCGCAGCGTCCACGACAACCACCACTGCTCGGCCAACCCCTGCTTCATCGCCGTGGTGACGGAGTGCGCCGGGGGCGGGTCCTTTCTGGTGCTGCCCATCCATCATGTGCGTGGGCCTCCGTCTCCAGCTAGAAGACACGCGACTCACTGTCGACAAGTCATGTAAAAAGACCCAGAACATGTAAAAGACCAGCGCTGCCTTTGTGGACGCGATACGTAGTCCTGTATTCCTGCAGACTGAATTAAATTGATAATCTGTCACAAATAAATTTTGACAAAACTAAATTTGAAAGTGACACAAAACGACTTTCCTACGACCGTAGGGGACAAAAGTCTCCAGACTTCATCTTTAGCCGTGTTTCCAAATGTCACTGAAATAGTTACATAGTGAAATAGTTCACTTACTTTCAGTGAATTAAAATTGCATTTATGAATGAAACTAAAAGGATAATTAGTCAATAGTGCAACAATTTAATCTCATGCGTCGCTATTGATGTGGTCTGAGGCTAAAACTGTTTAAACAGTTAAACAGTTTTGTTTGTTAGCTTTGACCCAATAGAATTGAACTTGTTGTCTCAGACAGGAAGGGTGGACCCTCAGCACCCGAGGGTGTGCGGTCACAGTGGGAGGGTCCTGGACGTCAAGTGGAACCCGTTCGACGATCACTGCATCGCCTCCTGCTCAGAGGACTGCACCGTAAGCGCCATGCCAGCGCTTTGTGAGCTGAAACGTGCACAAGTATAGTGAACCGTCCGCACCGTCTGTGTGCAGGTGAAGATCTGGGACATCCCGGTCTGTGGCGTCCAGCAGAACCTCACCAAGGCCAGGAAGACTCTGATTGGTCACTCCAGGCGGGTGGCGCTTGTTGAGTGGCACCCGACAGCTCAGAATCTGCTGCTAAGCTCCGCCTACGACTACAAGGTGAGGATCCTCATTGGTCAGTGGCCGCCTCAGTCAAAGACCACGATTGCCCCCTGAGCGTCCTCCTGGTGGCGCCAGAGGACACGCTAGGTAGTCTCTTTGAGCGGGCCCCCCCCCCCTCTGGTAGCATGTGAGCAGCCCGGTTTGTGAGGCCTCACTGACCCGGCGACCCACTCCGGTAGTCATTCATCAACAGCCCTGCGTTGTCTCTGTCTTTGCCCCAGGTCCTCCTCTGGGATGTGTCCCAGGTAGCCTCAGTGCTCAGGTACCCGGTCCAGGTGGTTCTGATGCCCATCCACCACCGCTACCCCTCTGATGCTCTGCTGCTGTCGGTCAGCTTCAACACTGACGGCAGCAGGCTGGCGGTCGCGTCCAAAGACAGACGGGTCAGAGTCCTGGACCCTCGGACAGGAAGGATCCTACAGGTGTGTGTTTGAGGTATTTATCTTGTCTCCAGGTGTGAAAAAAAGCACATTTGCAATCATGTTCTCACAGGTGTCCAGCAGCAAGTCTCACAGAGCGAGCAAAGTCTTATTCATCGGAGGGTTGAAGATGCTTCTGTCAACAGGCAGCTCACCTTGGAACCACAGACAGGTCGTCCTCTGGGACCCGGTGAGTCTCAAACATCAAAGCCAGCGATTCCAATAGAGAGCCACTCACTTAAATGGAGTGAGCAGGTCAGCAGGTGTCCTGAGGTACAGCATCCTGCATTGTGCTCCACAGATGAAATAAATGGCACTACATTGTTTCATCATCCACAGGCTGATTTATCTGAGCCGCTGTATGAAGAAGACCTGGACGGATCAGCTGGAGTCCTCTTCCCGTTCTACGACCCGGACACACGCATGCTCTACTTGGCAGGAAAGGTCACACAACCCACACAAGCAACACGTCTACCCAGAACCCCTGGATTTGTTCGCTGCAGTTGATTTGTTGCAGTCGAAGGTTTTGCTGTTGATGCTCTTAATCTGTCGGAACGATTCAGGGGGATGGGAACATCCGGTACTACGAGCTGAGCCCCCACAAACCGTACATCAGCTTCCTGTCGGAGTACAGGTCTCTGCTGCCACAGAAAGGACTCGGTGAGACCAACGCGTCGTTTCCATCCTGTATATCTTAGGCCTTGATGCGCTGCGGACTGAGTGTCATCACCCTGAAGTGAGTCAGCATCTCACATCCAGGTTCCTTGGGCTCAAAGTCAGTTGGTTCATCTGTGGTGACGATGCTCCTGACCAAGCACCGAGGTTTCATTACCAAACCTGCAGTGCAATAAATATCACGGCCTCAATTTGAAAGAATAAACACAAGCTCAAGACATCACATCACCTTTGTCATAAAATGATCCATTTCAAATAACAATTTGGAAGCTAATTGGTAACATCATTGCGAACATGGAGGCGTGTTTCTACATGTTGAATCCATCCGTTGAGCAAGAGATCCGTTTCCCATCCTTCATTTGTCAATGGAACCAGTTCTGTGCTCCCAGGTTACTGTTTACTACGAAGGTCCTAAAACGTTGTTTCCTCCTTTCAGCTGGCTGTAAAAAACACTATTTCAGCGCACAAATGTCAGCGGGGCCAGTTCTAGATTGTAGATAGATTTCTCTAGATTGCTCGACCTTTGACCTGTTACTCCACTCTAGGGGTGATGCCAAAGCGCGGCCTGGACGTGAGGGCCTGTGAAGTTTTCCGCTTTTACCGGCTCATCGCCGTTAACGACCTGGTGGAACCACTGTCGATGATCGTACCCAGAAAAGACGTGAGCGAACGCGTTCACACGACCTCTCCCATCGTCGCCATTCGCGTATGATGAAGACAGGAACCAGCTGCAGTGTTTCCCAACGTCCTTTCAGGCAGATGTTTTCCAGGAGGATCTGTACCCAATGACAGCCGGAGACCAGGCGGCCATGACGGCTCAAGAGTGGCTGCAGGGCGTCAACAGAAGTCAGTGATGTGCGAGGGTCTGATGTGCCGAAACGATACGCTACCATTACCTCACTCGTGCGTCCCCTTCAGGCCCGGTGCTGATGTCGTTGAACCCCGGGACCCGAATAGCCAACCCTTACCCAGAGACCCCTGCTGAGCGAGGGCTGGTGAGGCAGACGAGCCCCCCCAGGCTCCGGGTGAATCTGGCAGTTGGAGCAGTGACCGGGTCCAACCTGGACATCGTGGAGGAGGTAGAACTTCTCCAGAATCAAGCAGTTGGCAGCGTGATGCCAACAGATCACTAAGACCGCCGGGTGTCTTAGTGAACTTTGAGCTCAGTACACAAAATAAATACTTAATAGAAAATGTTTTCTTTCAGTATCGGAGTTCCGCTGTTTTCTACCGTTACAGTCGGCCACGTTTAGATGAAGTTAGTACCTGCGATGCCTTCAGGGTCTCAGCCCGTAACCATCACAGCCAACTGTGTTAACTGCGCATTGCAGAGGCCGAAGTAAACACAGCTTTTTATGCCTTTGTGGCCACAGACTCCACGGACTCCCTGAGTCAGCAGCAGTTACGTTGCTTCCTTTTTTTTATCTCTGTGTAAACTGTGATAAATAAATAAGTGGTGCGTTCCAAAGTAGAACCGCTGCCCAGTTCTTCACAGGGTGAAAACCTCTGCGATTGAATTGAAGACGATATTTCAGACTTTTACAGTAAACTGGCCTTGTCTCCAAGCTTTGTCCACCTGTCTTTCGTTCCTGCCGTGGTGACCAGCTGGTCCTTTCTCGTGAGGCCTTCCTGGAGGAGCAGCTGGCCTACCAGGACACCAAATACCCCGGGGAGGTGAGCGCGCTGTCGGGCTGGCAGCCGGACGACACCCAGATCCCGCTGTGGACGTCCTGCTGTACTCCCCACTGCCGTGAACCCGCCGAGGGGCCGCCGCCTCCTACAGAGGGCGAGGTGAGGCCCCGGCACGGCGGCCTGGCCCCTGATTGGCTGTTTGTTCCGGCCAACAAACCAGTTTCTTTCATTTCAGCTGCTGAAGGCTTTTTACAGGCAGCAAGACGAGATCCGAAGCCTGAGAGAGCAACTCGACGCCAAAGACGTGAGTATCCAAACACGCACACGCAACAATTAGGCCCAAACTTATAAGATTTAAAGTATCACTATTTTCGGAATCGTTTGTGTTGTGCAGGTGAGGATCGATCAGTTGGAGCTGGACATGAAAAACACCAGAAACCACATGAGGGCCACCTTCTGATCCAACCAATCAGCTCTCACGCTGCTGTCCTGAACCAATCAGACGCCTTCAGGGGAACACATGTGACACCTCGATGAACTGATGCCTGTTGGCAGAACCCGAGTAATACTGATACATTAATACTGCATTTCATGTCTGAAGCATTAGTGGTGAAAAGCAGTTTACTTGTGTAACGTGCCGACGTTACGTTTCTTCATTTGACCAGAAGGAATGAGACAATGAGACTTTAGAGAATGAAGTATTTACTATTCTAAAGGGCTGTAGTGTGTATTAAATATATCTATTAAACCTGCTTAAATACATATAACCAACAATAAATATGTATACGTGCTGATTGGCAGCTGTAAGTCCTAATATGGTCACTTCCTGACTTGGCCGCTAACACAGAAGCTGTAAACGTGACATGAGGATGATCTACATCCCACAGGAACCATGATTCACCGTTCTAGGTCGAAGTGTTCGACGTGCAAAGAGTAAAGATGCGTCGAGATGAACGACAGACCAGCTGGTTTCAATGCTTGAGCTTTTTATTAAGGCAGAAAGAAGGACAGCTTACACATGTAGAACACATGTGAGGTCGTGCTATAAGCATTCTTCCCATGAACCACCCTTGTGGAGGCTCGAGGCCTCAGACACCATCCAGCTCACGTCACGTGTCGCGTCGTTCCTTAAGTAGCGTTACAGCGGTAGAAAAGAAGAGTTACGAATGAAACCAGGTGTGTTTGGAAGCCTCCGTCCTGGCCGGGAGGCCTCACGTCAGTCCAGGCATCAGGACCTCTTGGCGCAGACAGACGGGGCCTTGACCCAACACTGCACGTCATCCCAGGCCAGATCGCCTGCAGGCAGACACACACGGAGGAGGGAAACCCATCAACGACTCGCTTATACGCCACCAAGACGGAATACAGGGATGGGCCTCATCTTCAGCCAGCTCGTACCGCCGTGGTTCATGCGTAAGCAATGCTGCTTGCCGCCGTGGTTGTTGGGCTCCCCAGCGGACCAGAAGACGTAGTCGAACGGAGAACCATCGGTCCACAGCCATTTCTTCTCCTGAGAGAAACCGCAGCAAGTAAGCAGGTAAAAGTCCTTCAAGGTGAGATCCGGTTAGTTAAGCTAAGCCTCAACTCGTCTCCCCAGGAGCATTTCATTCGTTGCAGCGATAAACAGTAATGAAAGTATGTGAAAATGGAAAGAGCAATTTAAGGGAGGAAAAAGGTCGGATATGAAGATCTTCTGATATCAGATAGAAAATGACAGGAAACACGAGGTGAAATAAAGACAAACTGGTGTTTGCTTGGCTGTATTCTGTGTGCGATGTTTCTGAGCGACGGACGAAATACCTCCTGTGCGTCGGAGCCTCCGACCCATGTGGGTCTGTTGCGGTGACAGGCCCTCATGACCACGTACTGGACGGCGTGGTACTCCAGCAGGTTGTGAATGGACGCCAGGTTCCCCCCCAGGGCCTGGCAGCTCCTCTGCAGGACGCACGTCGACAAAGCAAGAAGGACAGTCAAAAAGTGTCCACAAACGAACGTCTGTGTCCAATTTGTCTCCAACGTGAGCGAAAGCTGCTGAGTCGCCTGCGCGCGTCCAATCAGAGCAGCAGCGTTACCTCGGCCGCCGCCCACGACAACGCTGTCGGGTTGTAACGGAAACAGCGCCCGTGGAACGGGAACCAGCCGGCGCAGCAGTACGTGGACCTCTTGACCAGGTGGCGCTCTGCAGAGACATGTGGAGTCCAGGCGTCACGCGGGACACTACCAATGTTACTCTCTGTATCGTGATTTAACGGAATGCAACACAATACGATACAACTAGCGTCTCGTCTTTTTGCATTCGGCAGAGATTTCCTGCAGATTTTGGTAGATGAACATCTCGTTAAAATGTAAGAGACGACTCACCTCTGGGTTCTTGTCCGGGCGTTTCCTCCTGCAGAGCTGGGGAGTTTGTCGTTGCAGTTATTGACCTGGGTTGTTGCTATTTAAAGACAATAAACGGACACGTAGCCGATACTACTACTACTACTACTACTACTACTCACCAGCCGCTCCGGTCAGAACCATGACGGCACACAGAAGGACAGTCTGAGTCAGCAGCTTCATGGTGACGAGATGATGCAGATGCTGGAGATGAAGACCGCCTGTAATAAGAGGACAGATTACACTCGTGAAGAGGACGGAGACGCGTACGGACGGACAGACCGTAAAGTCAAAGGAGGGCGAGGACACTGACGCCTGTCAATCAGCCGTCCCCGCGATGAGGTGGAGGACGAGAGGAAGACATAAATACGCTCCGTTATCTCCTCATCTCTCGCAGAAGAGGGAAGTGAGGACAGATGTGCGACTCAGACACGACACACGCTGCTGAGGTGCAGACAACACGCACACAGCTGGACGCCGCTGGGCTCACTGACAGCAGGCCGACACGTGGACGCACCCCAATGGAGGACAACTTGTCTCCCACATCCAGTCAAACGTGTCCCTTCGGTCCGGACGGTCCAACAGAGACACTGAAGACTTTGTCCTTTTAACAACTACCACGCCGTCTTGTTGTCCCGCGCGGCATCGCACAACAACACGTCCGCCGTCCTACACACACACACACACACACACACACACTGCTCCCGCGTGCACAACACTGATAGAGACACGGCGCGTGTCAAAGCGTCTCGCTGCTACTAAGAAGACGTGTTTGTTCATATGTGCACTCATTTTGTGCATTAAAGCCACAATAAACAATTTTATGCCAAATCGTTTATATTTTCTGCACAAAACATGTCACGCTTTGGGTTTGTTTCCATTCTTATTTTTTAGTTTCC
This sequence comes from Gasterosteus aculeatus, assembly GCF_964276395.1. NCBI lineage: Eukaryota > Metazoa > Chordata > Actinopteri > Perciformes > Gasterosteidae > Gasterosteus > Gasterosteus aculeatus. The sequence goes on along the minus strand of NC_135694.1, from coordinate 870,155 downwards.
TGCCTCTCGTCTCCCGGGTAACTTCCTGCCTTGTCCTGTCGTCCCCTGTGATTGTCTGGTTGTTTCCACCCGTGTCCAATCACCTGCACCTCCCTGGTGTATTTAAGCCGTGTGTCTCTTGTCACTCGTGGCTTCATTGTTCCTTGTTGAATGTCTGGAAGTCCGTCCCTGAGTGTCCCTGGTTCCCGTCTCCGTTTTCTGCCCCTAGGCCTTCTGTGAAAGTCGACGCTGCGTTTGAGTCCTGCCTCGTCCCGACAGAGACGAGTACGAAGCCGTAAGAGACAAAGACATTACGTGGGGACGTTCGTGGGGACGTTCTGCTGATCTGAATGTGGAACCAAAAACAGGATGTTCTTCACGGCCGAAGCTGCTGCAGTTCGATGGTGGTGGAGATTAACAGGTGGAGTCCGATGAAGGCGTAGCTCCACTTCTCTTTCGTCGCCTTTGAAAGGACCTTGTGGCTCTCGAGGCGCTCTGAGGCGGCGAGATACCGGCGGCGAGACGTGACAGTCATGATGGAGGCCTTTCTGTTTGTTTGATCAACACAAGATAAAGAAAGACTCTCTAAATGACACCTTCTAACCGCCGTTATGCCGCAAGACTTCTGCATTTGGAAATGTGCTGTAATAGTAATAATTACAGGTTTTTTTGGGTTGCTACACACACACACACACACACACACACATATATATTACAGTATTACATATATATATATATATGTATGTATTACAGTATATACAGGTAGAGCTCAGAATGGAAGAAGGAAGACGGGTTGGTGGAGACAAAGAAGACAAAGCTGTTACTTCAGATGGAATAAGGCTTCACTTATGGACCATGTGGGGAACCACGTCTCTCGCTGAGAGCGTTGAGGGTGGAACCCGATCTGCAAACATCCACCTTCTCCATCACACAAACAGGTGAGAGGAGTTTCTCTCTGCCTGGAGGTGGAAGGTGTTTGGTCTCCACCCACATGACCAGATGTCTCTTATGGAAGCTGGATGTGAGGACACGAGTCCAGAGGACGGCCAGGGATGGACGAGGCTTCCAGAAGGTTCTTCCCCAGGTTGATGGAGAGAGAACATGAGATGTGATGGTGATGAGAACCTGTGTCCTGATGAGAGGCAGGATCAGCCCTCAGTTTGTTCACATTACAGTCTGTACTTTTACGTTCTATCTTTTTCTCATTACTGTAATTCTGTAAATTACTACAGACGATTGAAGCAAACGGCTAATTTTCATTTACCTTAAAGAATTGTTATGTTCTAAAAATGTAATAAATCACGTGAAAGAAAATCTTACTTTGTATGACGTCACTGAAACGGTTCAAAGTGTAAAGATGAACAGTGAGTATTTTGTGTGTTTTTACTCTCAGTGTGTGAGTGACAGTGTGTGTTGTGAGTGACAGTGTGTGTTGTGAGTGACGGTGTGTGTTGTGAGTGACAGTGTGTGTCCTCAGTGTTTGCTGCACTGAGCCTGTTTGTGTTGAGAGTTGTGTTGCTTGCAGTGAGTTGTGCAGGTGATGTGAGCGGTTGAGCTCAGGTGACTGTTGCTGTGCAGATGTGAGTCAGAGTTTTGAACACGTGACTCTGGTTTCGCCCGCTGACGTTCAGCACTGGGAAACAAGTGTAATACAGTAATTCCACTTGAAGGCCTCTGGCTAAAGTGCACCGGGGAGGATAAAAGACGCTGCAGGGAAGCTTTGTGGTGGAATGACGATGGGGGGCTCTGCACATTTGTATTTCCTCTTCAATCCTTTTATTTTGAAGCATCTGTCACCACATCTGCACAGTCAATGTATACCGTCCATTTGGACAACAGTGTCTGACTGACAGCGGAAGAAAGTAGAACATATTTATTGTACTGGAGGCGGCTCGACCCACCAGGTCGGATTACACTGATGAGTCAGTCCGACGTCTTTCTGATCATCGATGAGACGACTGAGGAAGAACATGTGACGTGTAATAGATGTGAATCGTCTCCTTTTCATGGCAGGAATCAGCTTTAACGATTCGCTTCCAGACTCGTCTTTGAATGTGACGCTGCTGTCTTCGTTGGGGGCGACACGTTTAACAAAGAGACACACACAGATGCACACGGCTTGTTAACTATAACATGTGTAATAACGCTGCCCTCCAGTAGAGCGCCAGTAATATAATAAGACATGCATATTATATATTGTATGAATTCCAGCTCAAAGACCAATAGAAGGATAAGAAATGCACGTTGAGGCGTTTTGCAGATGATCCTGACTGGTTGTAATGATTTAAGGAGACGCCTTATGAAGTACAGATTCATACATTTAAATACATTTGATTGCTGATTGTATTCAGCCTGCTGTAACTTTTAAACTGTGGCACTAAATGTGTTCTGCAATAACTAGTTGGCTTTTCAGCGTATATATATATATATATATATATATTATTTATAATATAATCATTGCACGGAGGGAGCTCCATGCCAATGATTATATTATAAATATACTTTATCATATATATGCATTATGATTATAAACAGGGGAAGTCCGTCGCTGTGCAGTGGGGCTGCAAACCTCCACCTGAGGCCAAAGTGTCCTCTATGGACAGTTGTCCACATCTGCTCCCTTTGTCTCTAATGTCCAGGACAGCATTGATGTTGTAAAAACAATTTTCCATGATGTCACCACACACACGTCGACACCAGAGAGGACAGGAAGAGGAAGGGAGGCCGTGACTCTCGTCACGTCTCGTGAGGTCTGATCTCAGTCTGCAGCAGAGACGTCATGGAGGTCACAGCTCTCTGCTTCACCCTGAGTGAGTACTGACTCTTTGTTTTATTCTCTCCACGTGGACACTGAGGTGAACCTCATCTGTCTTCGTGTGTCCCTCCAGTGGTGGAGCTGCTGGTCCTGCTGGTGGACCCCCGTTGCTTTGCTGGTAAGAAGGACTTCCTTTGGTCCGTGTGACCTTCTGATTGACGCCTCTAATGTCTACGCATTATAAGCACAGTTCTCTGCTCCACCAGCTGCTAATACTTGTGTCCTCGTGTCTCAACTCACTGCTGTGTGTCTCCGTCTCACATGCAGCTCTTCCTCGGGTTCGTCCAGACAGACTGCAGTTCTTTGAATATGAGGACGTGACTGTAGACTGTGCAGAGTTCTCTGGATCGACTGAATGGAGAGTGATGAGGAAACTGAACCAAACCCAACCAAAGAGGTCTGTCAGCTGGAACTCGTCGTCCCCGTCCGTCTCCATCACACCAGCCTTTAAATCTAACAGTGGAGCGTACTGGTGTGAAGACGCAGAGGGGAGAACCAGTGATGCCCTCAGCATCACCCTCACCGGTAGGTGGAGGAAATTATGGATTCTGTGCTTCACCCGCTGACCTGCTGACCTCTGGCAAAGATCTCAAGCAGCAGTCAAGACACATTTAGCAAAGAGCTCTCAAGCAATTAGTAACTGGTAATAGTTTCAGAGGGAGAAGCTAAAGGAGGCTGCTTGGTTTCATAGAGTCCACTCTGTAGCTCTACCTCTACTTACAGACACATACGTGTAACGCTATTAAATCAGGAGTCAATTCCCTTCTGTGTGACAGACGGCGGTTTGTAGGGAAATGACTTAAATTATTGTAGAAATGGACAGAAATGATTAAATTCTCTAAATAAAATTAAGAATACAGGAATTATTGTAGAAATGGACAGAAATGATTAAATTCTCTAAATAAAATTAAGAATACAGGAATTATTGTAGAAATGGACAGAAATGATTAAATTCTCTAAATAAAATTAAGAATACAGGAATTATTGTAGAAATGGACAGAAATGATTAAATTCTCTAAATAAAATTAAGAATACAGGAATTATTGTAGAAATGGACAGAAATTATTAAATTCTCTAAATAAAATTAAGAATACAGGAATTATTGTAGAAATGGACAGAAATTATTAAATTCTCTAAATAAAATTAAGAATACAGAAATTATTGTAGAAATGGACAGAAATGATTACATTCTCTAAATAGAATTAAGAATAAAGGAATTATTGTAGAAATGGACAGAAATGATTAAATTCTCTAAATAAAATTAAGAATTCGGGAATTATTGTAGAAATGGACAGAAATGATTAAATTCTCTAAATAAAATTAAGAATACAGGAATTATTGTAGAAATGGACAGAAATTATTAAATTCTCTAAATAAAATTAAGAATACGGGAATTATTGTAGAAATGGACAGAAATGATTAAATTCTCTAAATAGAATTAAGAATACAGGAATTATTGTAGAAATGGACAGAAATGATTAAATTCTCTAAATAAAATTAAGAATACAGGAATTATTGTAGAAATGGACAGAAATTATTAAATTCTCTAAATAAAATTAAGAATACAGGAATTATTGTAGAAATGGACAGAAATTATTAAATTCTCTAAATAAAATTAAGAATACAGAAATTACTGTAGAAATGGACAGAAATGATTAAATTCTCTAAATAGAATTAAGAATAAAGGAATTATTGTAGAAATGGACAGAAATGATTAAATTCTCTAAATAAAATTAAGAATTCGGGAATTATTGTAGAAATGGACAGAAATGATTAAATTCTCTAAATAAAATTAAGAATACAGGAATTATTGTAGAAATGGACAGAAATTATTAAATTCTCTAAATAAAATTAAGAATACGGGAATTATTGTAGAAATGGACAGAAATGATTAAATTCTCTAAATAGAATTAAGAATACAGGATCCACTCAATCTTCTCAAATATAATAATCACCCAAAATAATCACTATCCAGTTATATGATGGAAACATCTTTCATCTTTTACACTTGTTTTGTTTTATTATTTACCCAATGAAGCTCTTCCTGTTGGACCTCGTTCCTCTGGTGTGTAATGAAAACTAACCCCCCCCCCCCCCCCCCCCCCCCTTTGTTCAGATGGGTCCGTGATCCTGGACGTTCCTGCTCGCCCTGTGAAGGATGGAGACCACCTGATCCTCCACTGTAAGAACAAAGATCGTAAACAGATCGCTGATTTCTACAGAGACGGCTCCCACCTGGGGACGCAGTATGACGCCGCGCTGACGCTCCCAAACGTCTCCCAGGGGGACGCAGGACTCTACTGGTGCAGCGTCTCTGGAGCCGGGACCTCCCCACAGAGCCGGCTGGGGGTCCGGAAGCAGGCTGAAGGTATGAAATACGTTTTTGTCTCCAGCCTAAAGACAGAAGATGACATCAAATCTTCCTTCTAGCGGCTGATGAGGAGACTGGTCACTGGACCCCCACCACCCCCACCCACCCCAACTCCACCCACCCCCCCGTCCTCCCCACCGGCCACTTCCCTCTGCTCGGGGTGGTTGTTGGCGTGTTGGTGGGGGCTTCTCTGCTGCTGCTGGGGGGACTTCTTCTCTGTAGGAACCGTGGAGGTATTATCTTCTTCTTCTGTGGTTTCCTACTGACGTTGTTTCCTCTTTGCTTCTGTAGTCTGAGACACAAGCCGCCGACTCAATAGAGTCTAATAATAATTTAACAAGTTGACATTGCTAATAGAAAATATTAATTGTAATTCCATCAATTATAATTTAAAAAGCAGAATTTCTCCTCTTAAGAATCAAATATTTCAACATTTGCCCGACTAGCATGCTACGAGTGAGAACGCTAGCGTGCTACATCTCTCTGTCTTTGACCATTGGGTTCGTTAATTGGTCTTCTTCATGTTGACCGTCATCCTGAGAGTGAAAGTCGTGTGCTGCTCTGTAGCGTCATGTATTCCAGTCCGCTCTCTGTTGCTTGTGATCCAGTCTCAGGACAGGACGCTGTGGATCAGGACCACGGGACGTACGCTGTGGTCCAGAAGAACCAGAAGAAGAAAGGTACGTGGAGTTTGGGCGACGTCCTTCACCCCATTGATGAGGATTAAAGAGCTGAACGGTTTTGTGTTCCAGAGTCTCGTGCAGGAGATCCAGACCACGGGACGTACGCTGTGGTCCAGAAGAAGCAGAAGAAGAAAGGTACGTGGAGTTTGGGCGACGTCCTTCACCCCGTTGATGAGGATTAAAGAGCTGAACGGTTTTGTGTTCCAGAGTCTCCTGCAGGAGATCAGGACCACGGGACGTACGCTGTGGTCCAGAAGAAGCAGAAGAAGAAAGGTACGTGGAGTTTGGGCGACGTCCTTCACCCCGTTGATGAGGATTAAAGAGCTGAACGGTTTTGTGTTCCAGAGTCTCCTGCAGGAGATCAGGACCACAGGACGTACGCTGTGGTCCAGAAGAAGCAGAAGAAGAAAGGTACGTGGAGTTTGGGCGACGTCCTTCACCCCGTTGATGAGGATTAAAGAGCTGAACGGTTTTGTGTTCCAGAGTCTCGTGCAGAAGATCCAGACCACGGGACGTACGCTGTGGTCCAGAAGAAGCAGAAGAAGAAATCAGATCTTCCAGCCTGTGAGTCTTGCTGTGGTTTTATGTGTCACGTGGGGTTGAGAGGTGGTATATTTGGGCCCGTAATCTGAAGCCACATCAACGGCCTACTTTCAGTCCCGTCTGCAGCAGAAGAGCCCTCGTGTTGCAAACCAAGCTTCTTTCACTCGACCATGAATACTGATTTAGATTATCTGTCCCCCAAACAGAGAGCGAACCACGGCGGCCAGAAGAAGACGTCGTCTGCTCTTCCGTGAGAATATCTGAGACATGAAATTCAGAAGCCAAATGCTTCTTTGGCGTCCTGATGATCAACCGTTTGGTTCAAGACCAAATACCTGCAAAACGAGGACATTCCCATCTGTCCCAGCTGTTCTTGCTTAGTGCTCTTTAGCAAACATTAGCATGCTAAGCTAAAGCTTAAGATGTCATACTGATTGATTGGGTCAAAGGGTGACCTGTAAGGTCGTAAAGCATCAGGTGTTCCTCTCACAGATGTGCTGATGTTTTGTGTTCTGAGGGTTCTTCTCTCCTCAGAACCGCTCTTTGAAGACACAAATGTTACTAAAGACGTCTACCAGCATCATTCCGTCTCTGGTTCTTCTTGAGTCAGCGAGCAGACGACTTCACACGGCTCACACGGCTCACACGGTTCACACGGTTCACGCGGTTCACACGGCTGGACGGAAGCGCTAAAGAAGCCCAGCGGGTTTCAGGTGGAAACAGCCGCTTGGGTCTGTGTGCGTCTCTGTGTGTCTATTTGTGCCTTTGTGCGTCTCTGTGTGTCTCTGTGTGCGTCTCTGTGTGTCTATTTGTGTCTATGTGCGTCTCTGTGTGTCTCTGTGTGCGTCTCTGTGTGTCTATTTGTGCCTATGTGTGTCTATGTGCGTCTATGTGCGTCTCTGTGCGTCTCTTTGTGCGTCTCTGTGTGTCTATTTGTGTCTATGTGCGTCTCTTTGTGTCTCTCTGGGTGTCTCTGACTCTGTCGTTGTGTATTTGCGGCCTCAGTGAAAGTTGAACCACGTCACCGGGTGGAGCAGCTGCCGCCTGTAGTCGCTCTGCGTGGTCAGCGTTGCGGCGTCTTGTAGAGACACGCCGACGCTTTTAGAACCTGTCGCATCACATTGAGAGCCACGGCGTCCTCGCGTGTCCCCCGCCGACGCTCCAGTGTCTCTCAAAGAGCAGCCGGCTGCTTCACGTCTAAACCCGCCATAGAGACAAGAAGCTGTCCTTTCACGTCCTCCACACCGGGTCAGAGAAACGTGACCTCCTCCACTCAGGAGCCGCGAGGTGGGACCTTCAACAGCGCTGCACGCGGTGCAGGCGTTACGGGTTGTTAGCGTGGTTCGATGGTCATGTGACCCGCGGCAGAGCGACGTCATCGGGTCGGAGTTTTGCCCCATTTTCCTTTCTTCCATTTTTAGAATGAATATCTTGGAGCCAAATGGAATATTTCTACTGAACCGTTTACAGGAGCGAAGGGAATGAAGGAGCTCCTCTAACAACCAGCATCTCCAAGGGGGAGGAGCTCAGGGTCTCACCGCTGGTTACACACAAATGAGCATTGATCTCTGTCAGTGATGACGGTAAAGGACGATTGTCCTTCAGCGACAACACAAAAACCAACGAAGAAGAAGATGAAATCCATCCTTCTGGATGAAATCAGATCAACGCTGTAGTTTGTGTTCTGATGGATCGAGTGATGAGAATGCGACGCGCTCTGAAGCGTCGGCGTGTCGACCGCAGCGACGGGTCAGAAGCAGCACGCGGGGGAACATCTGATGACGTGGTTTAATAAATACACAGTGGGGGGGCAGGATGTGAAACACCTCAAACTGCTGCTGCTGTTAACTGAGCATAAGAAGAGAAGCACCAAACGACAAGATGTTCTGAGACGGAGAAGAAAGGAAACGATGAGACGTTTTCAGCAGCAGCGTCTTTATTAGTGCCGAACCTTCAGGGAGCGATCAGCTGATCAGTGACCATGAAAAGATTCAGATAGATTCAGTCACTCTTAAAAATAATTTCATACTGGAAAGAAAACTTTTGCAGGTAATTTAAAATCCAGAAACCATCTTTTATACAAACACAAATTGAAAAAGCTGGAGGCATCTTGCAGCGTACCAAGCGGGCGTTGCAGGGAGACCCTGAGGCCTCCTCGGCGTCACACAGGAGGAGAACTTCGGGCAGGTTGTCTCCTCCGGCCTTCAGCCTCGCCGCCAAGCCTGTGAACACACGAGAGGAGACGCCTCAGGACGGACGAGGAGGTCAGGACACACAGCACCGGGTGATGGGCTACGTGCTCTGACTGCAGGTCCCCCCCGACCCCCCATGTGTGACCTTTGACCCCTGAGGGGAGGAGGACGCTTCTCACCGATAGTAGGCTGTGGAATAGAGGAGCGTCTCCTCCGGGGAACCTGCTGAAGACACCTCTGCTTCTGCTGGGGACAAATAAACATATTTCTGATTACACACACACACCTTCAGGAGATCTTCAGTCTGTACCAGTGCTGATGGAAAACATCCATTACTTGTTGAAACATTTCCTTTTGGACGAAACGTGGTTCTTTCCCAATGTGACTCATTCTGAAGACTGAAAAAGGCGGCGAGTCGCCTACGAGGTCTTTTTAACGAGCTGCATGACTCATAACGAAGCCTTCAAACCAAAAACTGCATGTTCTCCTAACCTTCACCCAACGGAGCTGCTACCTAACCCCACTGGGTGTCTTCGACCTCCCCGAGCTTCACTTCACAAACCAATGATGCACCAACAAGAGGACGGAGAAGACAAGCGAGGTGGAAACGTCCTTCAATGTACCTTCACGGTTCCTACAGAGAAGAAGTCCCCCCAGCAGCAGCAGCGGAGCCCCCACCAACACGCAAACCACCACCCCGAGCAGAGGGGAGGGGCCGGTGAGGGGGAGAGGCGGGTGGGTGGGGGTCAGTTGGGTGGGGTGGGTGGAGGTCAGGTGGGTGGGGTGGGTGGAGGTCAGGTGACCAGTCTCCTCATCTGCTGCTGGAAAGAAGAGTTTGATTTCAAAAGTCTGTATTTATTAAATGGAGCCAAAAACCTCGTCCAAACAACCTCAAACCACCTTCAGCCTGCTTCCGGACCCCCAGCCGGCTCTGTGGGGAGGTCCCGGCTCCAGAGACGCTGCACCAGTAGAGTCCTGCGTCCCCCTGGGAGACGTTTGGGAGCGTCAGCGTGGCGTCATACCGCGTCCCCAGGTGGGAGCCGTCTCTGTAGAAATCAGCGATGATTTTAAGATCTTTCATCGTACAGCAGAGGACCAGGTGGTCTCCATCCTTCACAGGGCGAGCAGGAACGTCCAGGATCACGGACCCATCTGAACAAAGGGGTTCACGTATAAAAGGCAGTATAAAAGCGACTCTATGAAACCAAGCAGCCTCCTTTAGCTTCTCCCTCTGAAACTATCACCAGTTACTAATTGCTTGAGAGCTCTTTGCTAAATGTGTCTTGACTGCTGCTTGAGATCTTTGCCAGAGGTCAGTAGGTCAGCGGGTGAAGCACAGAATCCATAATTTCCTCCACCTACCGGTGACGGTGATGCTGAGGGCATCACCGGTTCTCCCCTCCGAGTCTTCACACCAGTACGCTCCACTGTCATAACTAAAGGCTGGATGGATGGAGACGGACGGGGACGACGAGTTCCAGCTGACAGACCTCTTTGGTTGGGTTTGGTTCAGTTTCCTCATCACTCTCCATTCAGTCGATCCAGAGAACTCTGCACAGTCTACAGTCACGTTCTCATATTCAAAGAACTGCAGTCTGTCTGGACGAACCCGAGGAAGAGCTGCATGTGAGACGGAGACACACAGCCGTGAGTTGAGACACGGGGACACAAGTATTAGCAGCTGGTGGAGCAGAGAACTGTGCTTATAATGCGCAGACATTAGAGGCGTCAATCAGAAGGTCACACGGACCAAAGGAAGTCCTTCTTACCAGCAAAGCAACGGGGGTCCACCAGCAGCACCAGCAGCTCCACCACTGGAGGGACACACGAGGACAGATGAGGTTCACCTCAGTGTCCACGTGGAGAGAATAAAACAAAGAGTCAGTACTCACTCAGGGTGAAGCAGAGAGCTGTGACCTCCATGACGTCTCTGCTGCAGACTGAGATCAGACCTCACGAGACGTCACGGCCTCCCTTCCTCTTCCTGTCCTCTCTGGTGTCGACGTGTGTAGAAATATCTCCGTGGGTCGGAGCTGCAGGTGAAACCATCCAGTGTGAAAAAAGCTACGTGATCCACCTCATGAACACCAACAGTCTGTCCTCACGTCCTCCTGCCATCACGTCAGGAAACAACAGGAGGACAGTGTGGACAGACCGATCCTGCAGGCCTGTGGGGGGACAGAGGACATGTAGAAGTCCCACTCTGCCCTCTGCAGTCACCTCCAGGGATCCTTCAGATGAGAGATACACTGTAACAAATTGCTGTAAATTTACGGTGCAATTTTAACGGTATCTTACAGTATGTCATAATAACTGTAACATACAGTTAAATTTCCATCCCTTGCTTGTCAATTAACGGTCAATGTCATGAATGAACAGTTAAAGCTGTCAATTTACAATAATAACAGACTACCGTAATTCAACTGCATGTTACATATATTTTATGAAGTGGTGGAAATACACATACAAGTGCAGTGAATCACAATCACTAATGTATGGAAGCCCATGTCAGCCACTGAAAAACAGGTCCTGTAAGTCATCATAATGAGATACGATGATGACTTTGACTTACAGGACATTACTATACATGCAACTGTCACTTTTATCCAAAACGCCCATGGTTTGACATAATTTTAAGTGGAGTAATTGGGGGTTAGGTGTCTTGCTCAGAGACACTTCAACTTGGCACAGGGAGCAGCCAGGATTCAAACCACCGACCTTGCTCTGCACAGCACACCCTCCCTATCCCATCCGCCGCCTTCACTGTCGTTTCAGTGGCCCAAATGTAAAGATTATAAATATTTGTATTATTCAAAGTGTTCATTGCCTAATAGTAATTTGAGTGTTAATCGTGACCGACTGCTCCTGAACGTGACGTCAGACGTAATCTCAGTTCATCCAGAACACCTGAGCAGTGCAACATGGGAGGAGCTTCTCATTGCCTCGTCTCTCCAAGTAACGTTGGTAAGTGTTATTTGTCTGGCAGGATTAACATTCTCCTTCCTTACATCTTGTTGTCTTCCTCAACTTTGTAATTTTAATATTTTCCAATGACAGTGTTTCTAAATGTTTGATTTTGGTTTGTTTTACAGAGGCTCTGGATTAAGGACGCCAGCTGTTTGCTGCGGTCAATTGAAAGTGTTCCATAGCGTATTGTTGCAGTTAGTTTACCTTGTTCCTAGTGATTTTATGATTCATTTTTTTATTATTGTATACATGCGGCATATTTTATGTTTTGTTCTTGGTTACAAATATCTAACATGTTTGTCTTTCTTCAATTTCTGGGGAATAAAATGCAAAAGTATACGGTTATAAGTAAACGGTGACATTCTGGTATTTATAACACAAAACCATTGATTCACAGTATAATTGGTTCAAGTTTAGGGTAACATACAGTAATCCATTTTACGGTAACATAGTGTAAAAAACATTTATGATATTATACCGTAAAATAACGGTAAATTCCTGGCGTCCTTGCTGCCAGTAAAATACCATTGATTTACGGTGAGATTTTACACTATAAGTCACCCTGAGGGCAAAGGTCACGCTTGGTTCCACACTTTGAGCTGACTCACCAACAGTCAGGTGTCCCTCACTGGGATCATGTTGATGTGTTTGAAACCTTTGACCCATCAGTCAGCAGCCAATAGGAACCAGAGGCTGATGTCACCTGATGCATATGATGTCTTTATGGGAGGACTTTGTCCCCGGAGACCTGAGACGATCCGACTTCTTCACTCACACGACAAGTAAGATCTCAAAAAACGCATTCACAGCGTCAGTTTGAAGTGAGACGTTAATCCTGCTTATTGTGGATTAGAATCCTCTCAAGTGGATACTAAACACAGTAAAAGTGTCCTGTTCTACAACAGAGGAAAGACGTCTGTTTGTCTCTGATTGAACAGGGTCACAGAGCTTCATCAGTCCTCCTCAGAAGCACCGTCCTGTCCTCTGATGAGCGGTGAGTCCTTTTCCTTTCGAGGAAACCAACACACACACACACACACACACACACACACACACACACACACACACACACACACACACACACCAGAGGTCTGCAGTGATGAAGCCTCACAGCTCCTGTGGAGGACTTGATGCTGCTCCGCTCAGTGGTCTCTGTCCCCTCCTCAGGTAGCGGTTTTTTGGAAGAAGCCAGCTCCATGGAGAAGGTCCTCCTGGCTGTGGCTGGTGGGTTGGTTGTCCTGCAGCTCGTTGGTTTCCGGGTTGAGTGGTGTAAATTTAAAGGTAGGTCACAGCTCATCCATGATTACAGTGATGTCATATTTCACCAACTAGATCATTGAAATTACTTTAAATGTAATGAGTCACTTTCCTTCATTGGTAATGTTAGAAAAACTCAACATTTAATGTTTTCAAACAGTGTCGACTATCGTTGTGCGCAAAGGCTACTCAAAGGTTTTCATCCTCGGAGCAGGAAATGTAGTTAGAAGACAAACATGCTTAAAAGCTAAATGCTAAAGACACACCTCTTCAGACTCTACCTCAACTAAAGACTAACAATTTGTAGCACTTAAATTGTACTTGTAACGTCACTCATCTATAGCAAATTGTAAATTGGCTTATTTGAGGAAATTGCACTTTCTTGTTTCTTGTTCTTCTGAGTTTGTACCCTATGGTTGAAATGCACTTATTGTACGTCGCTTTGGATAAAAGCGTCCGCTAAATGACATGTAATGTAATGCAATGTAAACAGGTCGGGGGGGGGGAATGGAAAAACCCAAATACTGGTACTCAACCTCGGATGTAGACGATCATCTTTGGCACCACAACATTATATCACATCGACACACAAACTTCTTGATTATCTGATGACCGACAACACAATGTACCTTTATGTGAAAGAGCAGAGGAACATTATTAACAGGTAGTAACATGAATGAATTGAAACACCAAACCAGTGTCACATAGTGTTCATGTTGGAGTTTACTTTACTAAACATCAGGGGGTTTGATGGGGGCTACATGCAGTAACTTACATGCGTTCTGTTGATTGACATTTGAATCACTGGAATATTGTTTGATATTTAATAACTGTTTCTGTCGTTTAATGTCCCGTCTTGTTAGAGGTGAAAACACTTCTAAGGGACCTCCAGCAGAGGATGGGAGATGAGGCCCATATGAATGATATAGTCTTCACACTCACACAGCAGAAGAAGGAAGTTGAGGACAAACTGGATCAGATGGTCTCCACACTACTGCAGCAGAAGAAGGAAGTTGAGGACAAACTGGATCAGATGGTCTCCACACTAATGCAGCAGAAGAAGGGAGATGAGGCCAAAATGACTCAGATGGTCTACACACTACAGCAAGAGAAGAAGGAAGTTGAGGCCAAAATGACTCAGATCGTCTACACACTACAGCAGCTGAAGAAGGAAAATGAGGTCAAACTGTCTCAGATGGTCTCCAAAATAAAGCAGCATTGGACCGGACTGGAGGAAACCAAAGATCAACTCGCAAGTCTACTTGAGAAGGTGAAGACTGAGAAGGTGGAGAACAAGAAGGAGCTTCAGTCTGTGGAGGATGAAATAAGGGAGAGAGAAAAGCAGTCGGACAAACCGAAGGAGTTAATAACAGCCAAAGAGAACCTGCTGAAGGCTCAGTGGAAACTAGACGAGACAAAGAGGAACTATGAGAGACTCAAAATGATGATAGAGAACCTGATGGAGCTCCAGAGTTCATCTGTTCTACCTTGATGATCCCTGATAACTTGATGGAAGTCCTGTATCTTTCTCTCTGGATTAAAAGGTGAAGTGAACGTATTTTTCTTGCAACGTCATTTTTTTACAGACATGAAAATATTCAGTTTTTTTCTTTGTTCCATCTTTCTTCCTTTTGTTGCCTTTAGTTTGATGAATAAAGTGATATGAGAAGATAAAACCGGACGGTGGGACTTTTCTACAGCACCTCCACACGTGTAAGATGTAACTAAATAGAATGCATTTATTGTGTATTTAAAACATAGGACACTTTTTGCTGGGTTTTCTCACACAATTCGGTGTGGCAGAGCATTCAGGTTTGAGCGATATAATACTCTCGTACTAATACTATAGTACACAAACACTCTAAAAATTTTCATCGTAAATTAACGGGATTTCACTGGCAGCAAGGACGCCAGGAATTTCCCTTTTTTTACGGTATAATACCGTAAATGGTTTTTACACTATGTTACCATAAAATGGATTACTGTATGTTACCCTAAACTTGAACCAATTTTACTGTGAATCAACTACCATTTACTGGCAGTCGACGCTAGTAACTTACTTTTTTATTTACAGTGCCCTACCGTGATATACGGTACGTGGTTGTATATTGGATTACAGTTTGTTACCATACGATTACTGTTTTTGTGCTATAAATACCAGAATGTTACCGTTTACTTATAACCGTATACTTTCGCATTTAATTCCCCACAAATCAAAGAAAGACAACCAAACTCATTTCGGTCATAGTGGTTGGAGTTTATTAGATGCCTTTGAGACAAACATGTTAGATATTTGTAACCAAGAACAAAACATAAAATATGCCGCATGTATACAATAATAAAAAAATGAATCATAAAATCATTGGGAACAAGGTAAACTAACTGCAACAATACGCTATGGAACACTTTCAATTGACCGCAGCAAACAGCTGGCGTCCTTAATCCAGAGCCTCTGTAAAACAAACCAAAATAAAATATTTAGAAACACTGTCATTGGAAAATATTAAAACGACAAAGTTGAGGAAGACAACAAGATGTAAGGAAGGAGAATGTTAATCCTGCCAGACAAATAACACTTACCAACGTTACTTGGAGAGACGAGGCAATGAGAAGCTCCTCCCATATTGAACTGCTCAGGTGTTCTGGATGAACTGAGATTACGCGTCTGACGTCACGTTCAGGAGCAGTCGGTCACGATTAACACTCTAATGACTTTTAGGCAATGAACACTTTGAATAATACAAATATTTATAATCTTTACATTCCAGCCACTGAAACGACAGTGAAGGCGGCGCATGAGATAGGGAGGGTGTGCCGTGCAGAGCAAGGTCGGTGGTTTAAATCCTGGCTGCTCCCTATACCGTCAAAGTGTCCCTGAGCAAGACACGTAAAGACCCAATTACTCCACCTAAATTATGTCAAACCATGGGCGTTTTGGATAAAAGTGACAGCTGCATGTATAGTAATGTCCTGTAAGTCAAAGTCATCATCGTATCTCATTATGATGACTTACAGGACCTGTTTTTCAGTGGCTGACATGGGCTTCCATACATTAGTGATTGTGATTCACTGCACTTGTATGTGTATTTCCACCACTTCATAAAATATATGTAACATGCAATTGAATTACGGTAGTCTATTATTGTAAATTGACAGCTTTAACTGTTTATTCATGACATTGGCTGTTAATTTACAAGCAAGGGATGGAAATTTAACTGTATGTTACAGTTATTATGACATACTGTAAGATACCGTTAGAAATGCACCGTAAATTTACAGCAATTTGTTACAGTGAAGGTTGAACAGTTGGTGTAAGCAAAGCTATTAGTGATTATTTATTCATATATTTGTATTAATGGGACTTAACAGCCCATAAACGTTGGCTTTGTATCAACAAGAAAGTATTGATCACATATGAATATGATCCCACATTAGGCCTATTTATAGTATAAAAGCAAAATATAGAAATAAAACCAGCTGTACACAAGCAAAGAGCCTGAATCCCATCCAAGACACGGCTTGGTTTCATGTTTGCTTGTTGACGGTCCTTCTTCCATCATCTCGCTGAGACACGTTGTCCATCTGGCCAACTGCAGAATGTATGACATAAAACCACTAAGAATACTTTCATAATGTGCCTTTTAAGTAGAATAAAGTGGATATTTAATGTTTAACAAATGATCATCTACTGTCATATCCTGGTTAACTGAACTATATTATCTGCCAGTAATCGATATGACGTCATGACGTTCACATGGAGAACATCCAGCACAACGTGTGACACAGTGAGACATCAGACGGTCACACGTCTCCTGATAAAGTTATGAACATACAAGCTCACAATCTCCCTCTTCCTTTAGCTCATAGGTCACTAACTGGCGGACCGCGGTCCGGGTCCGGACCCAGAGGCCGTCCCATCCGGACCCGGACCGCCAGCCAAAACAGAAGGTTGTGATTTAAAACCTGACGGCGTTTTTATTTTATTTTACCCGGCGGCGCGGCGCGGCTTTTGCAGTATTTACGGTAGTGGTTTAGCGGATGAGGAAACGCGCAGACCAATTGCATGCGAGTTAAGCCATCCCACGTGATACCACTCAGCCAATCAAATCTATGCATTCTCGGCGGTAAACATTACGTCTCAAGACAGCGCTGCGTCCGCGCTGAGAGATGAGAAAGTTAGAGAAAGAAAAAGAAAGATAGCGACACATTTAGAAAACAAAGGGAGAGAAACGGACGACTGCGCCGGAGAAAGTTGATGAAAAGGCGAGTGAGACAGAGAAAGGGAGAGAAACATAAAGAACAAATGTCCTGAGCCACACGTTCACTGCCCAACAACGTGCTCATGAGGGTTCCCTCAGAGGTGCTTGGATTTTGGGGCAACACAAAAAGCCGTTTACTGATGGAGGGCTTGTCAAAGAACGCATGAGTGTCGTCTCTGAAACATTACTTGACGGAAAACCAAAACAAGAGCTTTGTGATAAGATAAAGCAAATACCCATGTCAGCATCATCTGCCACAAAGAAAGGTGAAATATTAACTGAGGATGTGCTAACCCAGCTAGATGAAGCCATACATAAGGCACCATGTGTAGGCTTAGCTGTGGATGAGTCCACTCACATCTGTGACAGTGCTTAGCTGTTAGTGTAGGTCAGGTGTTTCAACACAGACCAGAAAGCATTCTGTGAAGACCTGTTAGGTGTCACTCCCCTTCAAACCAGTACAAGAGGAGAAGATGTCTACCTGGCCATTGAGGAGATGTTAACGAAGAGAGGAATAGAGCCAACACAAGTGGTTTCAATAGCCACAGGTGGAGCCCCTGCTATGATAGGGAGAGAGAAAGGAGCTGTAGCAAGACTGAAAGAGGACAATCCAGAGCTCATAGCTCACATTGCATCATTCACCAATCTGTCCTCTGTGCCTCCCTGTCAGATGAGCACGCTGAAGTGATGAATACAAGAATGAAAATGATCAATATTCTCAGGGCATCCTCTTCCACCCAGCATCGCATGCTGAGGGAATTCCTCAGAGAAGTTGATGTGGACGATGGATGGACGGATCAGTGGATCATTTCAGGTTTATTTGGATCTGAAAAACGACTCAATTACATTTACACACTTCTACAAAATAAGAGCGCAGGTGTGTGAAGTCTGGACAGGAAGTTCCTCATGAAGTTATTATACATCCACAACGCATTCATAACAAGACACACTTTGGTATGAAAGGAAATGACATGTGACAACTTGACTGAAACACTTTATTCATCAGGAGGAACGAGGTCCAGCTCATCTTCTCACGTTCTCCTCTTCTTCACTGGTTTCATTATCTGCATTTTACCTCCACTTTGTGATGAACACATGAACGCACACTAGTACTACAACTACTACTACTACTGCTATTACTACTGCTACTACTACTACTACTATTACTATTACTGCTACTACTACTGCAACTACTACTACTACTGCTACTACTACTACTGCTAGTACTACTACTACTACTACTACTGCTACTACTACTATTACTACTACTACTACTGCTACTAGAAATACTACTACTACTACTACCACCTTGTACATGTAGTACTGCTCTGTGTGTACTTCTACCTCCTCTGAAGGAACAAATCAGAAGTTATCAAGTGAAGTTAAAGAAGATCAAGTGAGATCTATGGATGAAGGAAACTGACTGTGTGTCATAAGATTCCTCCCTCCTCCCTCCTCCCTCCTCTCTCCTCTCTCCTCCCTCATCCCTCCTCCCTCCTCTCTCCTCCCGCGTCCCTCCTCCCCCAACGACAGAGGAGGGAGAAACTCCCTCCTCCCTCCTTTCTCCTCCCCCACCGTTCATTTGTCATTCTTCCTCCCTTCTTTCTCCTATTTCTCCTCCCTCCTTCCTCCCCCCTTTCTCCTCTCCATCCTTCCTCCCTTCTTTCTTCTCCCTCATCTGTCCTCCTTCCTTTCTCCTCCATCATCCTTCCTCCCTCCTTTCTCCTCCCGAATCCGTCCTCCCCCCTTTCTCCTCCCCCATCCTTCCTCCCTCCTTTCTCCTCGATCATCTGTCCTCCTTCCTTTCTCCTCCATCATCTTTCCTCCTCCCTTTCTCCTCCCCCACCGTTCATTTGTCATTCTTCCTCCCTTCTTTCTCCTATTTCATCTCTGCCCTTTTCTCCTCCCTCCTTTCACCCTCCTTTCTCCTCCCCCATCCTTCCTCCCTCCATTCTCCTCCCCCATCCGTCCTCCCCCTTTCTCTTCCCCCATTCTTCCCCCCTCCTTTCTCCTCCCTCATCTGTCCTCCTTCCTTTCTCCTCCCCCATCCGTCCTCCCTCCTTTCTCCTCCCCCATCCTTTCTCCCTCCATTCTCCTCCCCCATCCGTCCTCCCCCCTTTCTCCTCCCTCCTTTCTCCTCCCTCATCTGTCCTCCTTCCTTTCTCCTCTATTATCCTTCCTCCCTCCTTCCTCCTCCCTCATCTGTCCTCCTTCCTTTCTCCTCCCTCATCCTTCCTCCCTCCTTTCTCCTCCCTCATCTGTCCTCCTTCCTTTCTCCTCTATTATCCTTCCTCCCTCCTTCTTCCTCCCTCATCTGTCCTCATCCTTTCTCCTCTATTATCCTTCCTCCCTCCTTCCTCCTCCCTCATCTGTCCTCCTTCCTTTCTCCTCCCTCATCCTTCCTCCCTCCTTCCTCCTCCCTCATCTGTCCTCCTTCCTTTCTCCTCTATTATCCTTCCTCCCTCCTTCCTCCTCCCTCATCTGTCCTCCTTCCTTTCTCCTCTATTATCCTTCCTCCCTCCTTCCTCCTCCCTCATCTGTCCTCCTTCCTTTCTCCTCCCTCATCCTTCCTCCCTCCTTTCTCCTCCCTCATCTGTCCTCCTTCCTTTCTCCTCTATTATCCTTCCTCCCTCCTTCCTCCTCCCTTCTTCCTCCCTCCATTCTCCTCCCCCATCCGTCCTCCCCCCTTTCTCCTCTCTCATCTGTCCTCCTTCCTTTCTCCTCCATCATCCTTCCTCCCTCATCCTTCCTCCCCCCTTTCTCCTCCCTCATCCCTCCTCTCTCCCCCATCCTTCCTCCTCTCTCCTCCCTCCTCCTTCTCACTGCGCTCCCTGTATCCTCCAGCTGTTTCTTTATTTTCTCCACATCGATATCTAGATTCTTCTTCTTCTCTGTGAGTCTCTTTAAGTCGTCTGTACATTTCTGTGATATTTTATCTAAGTTCATATTCAGTAGTTGAAGTTCTTCTCTCCTCTCCAGCAGTTTCCAGTTGTTCTCTGTTATGATTCTTCTCATTTTGAGGAGTCCATGACCTTTGTCCTCTGTCTTCTCTCCCTCCTTCTCTCTTTCATCTTTCTCCACTAAATCAACCTTCTCCTCATTTTCCTCTTCTTGTTTCTGTAGCTTCCTCATTTGCTCACCAACCTTTGCTTTCTGTTCCATCAGTTCATTGTTCTGTTCTGTCAGTAAATCAATAATCTGTTTTAAATCCTTCTGTTCTTCCTCTTTCTTCTTGAGATCTTCTCTTCTTCTCTCCTCCTCCATCAGAGACTGCTGTGTCTTTGTGTCTGTGAGGAACACAAGCAGGACCATGAAGGACTTATTATTACACAGAAAGCTGTGAAACCACATCACAGAGTTCTGCTGAGAGGCCAGAAATGATTTACAATAATGATGAATATTTCAAAATAAGAGGAATGTTCAATGATTAATTTTACATTTGAGTTGAATTCATATTTGACTCACCTGTTATCTTGTGTCTCCGTCTCCAGACCAGAAGGACAACAACGATGATGACAAACAGGAAGGCAAACACCACACTGAAGGCAACACAAGGAGTGCAAACAGCAGGAGTGCAAACAGCTGGAGCCACAAAGAAGTCCTCTGGAACATCAAGAGAAGAACATTTACTCAACATGAACGTTTCATCAGCAGGAATCTGATGGTTGTTCTTCTAGAAAGTCTTCTACCTGGAACCGTGATGAGAGTCTCTCTGGTCTGGTTGATGTTCCTCTGCTGGACTCTACAGGTGAAGCTGTTTCTGTGTCTCTTCTCCACCGTCACGCTGCTGCTGACACTATAGAGGTCATCAGGACCTCTGAGGGTCTCTGGAGGTCCAGCAGAGAGCAGCTTCCCCTCAGCGTCCAGCCACAGCAGCTCCGGCTCCGGGTACCAGCCTCTGGACTCACAGTGAAGAAGCACTGCGCTGCTGGCCAGGTGGAGGCCTGCTAGGCTGATGGCAGGAGACGAGGCCGCACCTGATCTTATCAGGGCAGAGAGCCTTCACATCTTCCGCCGCAAACTAAAGACACACCTCTTCAGACTCTACCTCGACTAAAGACTAACAAATTGCAGCACTTAAATTGTACTTGTGACGTCACTCATCTATAGCAAATTGTAAATTCGCTTATTTGAGGAAATTGCACTTTCTTGTTTCTTGTTCTCCTGAGTTTGTACCCTATGGTTGAATGCACTTATTGTACGTCGCTTTGGATAAAAGCGTCAGCTAAATGACATGTGATGTAATGTAATCTTATCAAACACAGGTTGTTGGTCCAGAAGGTGAAGCAATGATCCCCCCGTCACCCTGTCTCACTGGACTTCATGGAGGGAACTCACTTATTTTAGGTCAAACGTGAAGTTTTGTTGAACAAAAAGTTCATTTTTTTTATGTATTTTAACCACATTGTGATGTTTACGGGAGCGTCCAGTAAATGAAGACTTAAAGTCTGGAGCAGTATGAAGACCATATTGAGGGATACAAGTTGTGAATGTGAGACATGTCCTCAGTCCACCCACCTACAAGCAGCTGGACCAGATGCTCCTGGTTGGGTTTCTGGAGGTAACACCGGTACGTCCCGCTGTCAGACACCTTCACGAAGGAAAGCTTCAGAGAGACGTCTCCACGCTCCAGCCCGCTGATGGACAGTGAAGTTCTGCCCTTGAAGGCCTCGTTCTGGCCAGTCAGCAGCTCCTTTCCATCGTGCCACACAAGGACGAATCTGGGCTTCATGTCCGCTCGCCCCCACTCCATCGTCATGGAAACAGCATCCGCGGGGGGGTCCAGCAGACAGGGCAGAACGACGTCATCACCGACCATCGCCGTGACCAGCTGAGGTGGATCGATTGGCAGAGAACCACCTGAGAGATGGTTCAGATCATTGGAATCCATATTTCCATCTAAAGGTCTTTGACACCAACTGGTCCAACACGCTGAAGGATGACGTGTTAATATGTAGCGTGTAATTCAACACATGACCAGGGGACACGCACACACGTCATGTCCATGACTGACCTTCTGTAGGTGAAGCCCCTAAGCTACAGGCTACACACTCATTGTGTGTGTGTGTGTGTGTGTGTGTGTGTGTGTGTGTGTGTGTGTGTGTGTGTGTGTGTGTGTGTGTGTGTGTCTTACCTCCAATGAAGTGTATTAGGAGAAGGAAGGCGACAGGAAGTCCGTCCTCATAGTGAGTCATCCTGGAGTCCTGAAGATTCAGACACATTTCATATAAAACAAAACGGTGGTTTTATGTTGTTTACAACATTCACTATTTAGCTGCATAATTAGTATTTTAATATTTCTGCAGCAACATCATCTTAAACTGATTGAAACCTCTAACAACTAAATATGAAAAGTACAATTTCTGACAAAAGTACGAGAAGACAAAAGCTGACGTTCCAACAGCCCTTCAGCGAGGCTCCACCTCCTTCCTTCATAATCTGTTAGCTTAGCATCAGCGCTTTTCACCTCCCACAAGTTCACACCGAGCGGATTAAGAGAAAGTAGCAGAGAAAACAGCTCTTTAATGTCAGATTCTAAATGTTACCTGAAAAGCGTCTTTGTCCTCTGCTCTAACGGTCCCTGGGGGGTTGGTGGAGGGAGGTGGGGGTGTAACAGTTATCAGGAGCGAAGGCGGAGGTGTTACTACGACCTCCACCACAGACGAGTCCAGGCTGAACGTCTTAAATCATTCATGAATGTAATGACAATGTGCACAATAATTAACACACTTTAATGGAAACATCTGACAAGTAGAAGTTAAAGTAGAAAAGTCACTCGTACCTGAAGTGTGCGTGTCGCCTCAAATGAAGACGGGGTCAAAGTGCGCTCATAAACGTTTGTTACTGTGAACATTAACAGTGGAAGAGGTGTGGTCGCTCTGCAGTGCAGGAAAGAAGAATTCACCCCATTTTGTTCAAACAGACTTTCTGTTTCTGATCAACGCAACATGATTAATACTCTGAAGGTGCAAAACACCGTACAGTTTTTTTCAATCGCTAACAAGCGTTTGTCCAAACATTTGTCACATTTTCAAAACTCTAAACACAATTAGCACAGCATCGGTGTTTTGTGGCCAAACAATTCACACATTTCATGTCGTTTTCACACAATATGCAGTCAGTGAACACATGTCCACAATGCTTACATTTATCTTAACAGACAAGTCAAACCTCCCAACAAAACGATGGATTGTTTTAGTAGTGTAATGGGAAAATGATATGTGACCCTTTTAAATGCTTCATTTGTATAACCAGTTTATTAGTTGCAAGTGCTTAGGTCACAAAGGCCCTGACATAAGAACTGATGTCTCCCTCTTGGATTAGATGTTTCCAGCGTCATAGCTGTAGAGATTGAACAAAGTGTTTGTTATGTCTATGACCACCTTTGTTTTAGCATGTTGGGAGAGCAAGGATACGGTCAAAGAACTGACGTGTCTTACATGGACAAGATGTTCCCAGTACCCTGACTGTAGAGACTCAACAAGATGGTTAACGGTTTCTGTTGACGCCACCGATATCTAAGTTTAGGTATAAGAACTGCCTCGATGTGTTGGGAAGAAAAGGAGGTTCTTGACAGTCTACTGACCACGTAGCTGTTGTGACCCTTTTTCCCTTGCAAGGAAATAAACGGAGAAAAGACATACTTGACTCAGAGCCTTTGATTCTTACTTAACGATTGTCTGTGCAAAATCTTCCACCACAGTAGTATTCACAAATGTTAACACACACCATCCCACAATAGCAAAAACAATATTCCAAACCGTTGATACAGTATAAAAACTTCTGCTTCTGCAATGATATCAGTTCAAAAACAATATATCTCAGCTGATAATGAACAAACTATTGAATAATTGACAGCTGATTTATGTTGGTAAATCAACAACAGCTGATTCCAGTCTGGCTTATTTAAGGAGGACTTTGAGGAGTGATGCTTTTGGAAACAGAAACAGAAAAAGACAAACACTGTAATGTCTGGACGAGGACGAGGAAGAGCAAGGGGCCCAGGGAGAAGACCAGGTCTAGTGAGAGGTGCAGGTGCAGGAAGAGGAGCAGTGAGGGGTGCAGTAGGAGGTGCAGTGAGAGGAAGAGTAAGAGGTGCAGGTCCAGTGAGAGATGCAGAAGGAGGTGCATCGCCTTAGATGATGTCAGATGTGATGTTGACGAAAACATGTGACCGAACCCTGAAGATCGCAGGGATTAGATGCGTACATTGTTTGCCATTTTTAGTTCCCCCCTTGTCATCTGGGCTTTTGGCTGTTGTTGTTTTTTTCAGAATGCTCGTGTTTCATGGATATTTTGTTAAAATAAAATAAACCTTTTCTGTTCTATTATACTGTTTCTACTGTACCGTCTTTGGTAAACAGTTAAGAAAAAATAACTGATTCGCTTTTTACTGGAATGCGTTTGAATGTGAACATTACTGCACATGTGCACATACAGTTCCAAACCAATACATTTAGTATAAATGGTGCATTGCATGTTACCTGAAACATAAAAGTCTATGTTTATAATGTCAACAATAGCCAAAATTTTGAAACCTGCTGGACTTCGTTTGACTGCATGTACCTTGGGAAGTGAAAACAAATGTTATTCTTTGACAGAATCATTTCATTTTGAGTCAGATTTCCAGTGTTTTGGTAAAGTTAGTGTGTGCAGAGAAAGATGTGTTCTGTTTTGAAATGAAGAGTTAGTGTATATTTAACAAAATGTGTTTTTGAGAAGAAAATGATCAATTTGGCCAATTGTGTCTTGTAGGTGTGAGTCTGTGTTTAGAGTTTAGAAAAAAATTCTGAAGTATGGGAAAGTGCTTGTTAGCGATTGAAAAATACTGTAATATGAATAAAGTCTCTAAAAAGAAAATATATTATGAAATATATATTGTGAAAAAATACCCAAAGCAATGTGCATTTCTCCTGATGGTCCATCCTGCAGGCCTGTGGGGGGACAGAGGACATGTAGAAGTCCCACTCTGCCCTCTGCAGTCACCTCCAGGGATCCTTCAGATGAGAGATAAGCCTCGGCTCCAATGGCCTGTAACACTATAAGTCACCCTGAGGGCAAAGGTCACGCTTGGTTCCACACTTTGAGCTGACTCACCAACAGTCATCGTGTCCCTCACTGGGATCATGTTGATGTGTTTGAAACCTTTGACCCATCAGTCAGCAGCCAATAGGAACCAGAGGCTGATGTCACCTGATGCATATGATGTCTTTATGGGAGGACTTTGTCCCCGGAGACCTGAGACGATCCGACTTCTTCACTCACACGACAGGTAAGATCTCAAAAAACGCATTCACAGTGAGACGTTAATCCTGTTTATTGTGGATTAGAATCCTCTCAAGTGGATACTAAACACAGTAAAAGTGTCCTGTTCTACAACAGAGGAAAGACGTCTGTTTGTCTCTGATTGAACAGGGTCACAGAGCTTCATCAGTCCTCCTCAGAAACACCGTCCTGTCCTCTGATGAGCGGTGAGTCCTTTTCCTTTTGAGAAAACCAACACACACACACACACACACACACACACACACACACACACACACACACACACACACACACACACACACACACACACACACACACCAGAGGTCCTGGTTTGGGTCCAACGCTGCAGCAGCGTGTTGCTTTACTTCCTAATTACAGGTTCATACTCGCCGTACGCTTGCAGTAATATTTCCAGCTCAATAGGGGTGAATATGTTGTTTGTGGTGGTTGTCATGGTAACTCGTAGTATCGTGGCTCCATTCATGCTGCCTTCATACTGTGGTGGTGCACGCGCTCAACTCTGAGTCAACCTACTCCGAGTTGATTGAACGAGTTTATGGTTTGACTCAGAGTTTGTTAAACCTCCTACTTGAAACAGACCCCAACACCTTCCCAGTGTATTTAAACCATGCGTGTCTCTTGTCCCTTGTCCCGTCATTGCATGTTATGCCTGAATGTTCAACCCTAAGTCTCCAGTCCTTGAATATCAACCCTGAACCTCGTCCCTGTGTCGTGTAAGTCCTTGTTCCCCGTCTGCGTTTTCCGAGTCATCGTTTTTTCCGCCATGGCGTTTTGGATTTTGGATTTATTAAAAGTACCTTTTGTTGTCAAACTCTACGTCTAAGTCCTGTTTCCGGCCACACCACCCCGGCCGCTGTGACACCAGAGGTCTGCAGTGATGAAGCCTCACACCTCCTGTGGAGGAATTGTTGCTGCTCCGCTCATTACATTATTACATCACATGTCAGGTGTTTAGCTGACGCTTTTATCCAAAGCGACTTACAATAAATGCTTTCAACCATAAGGAAACAAACTCAGAAGAACAAGAAACAAGAAAGTGCAATTTCATCAAAGTGGTCTCCGTCCCGTCCTCAGGTAGCGGCCTTTGGGAAGAAGCCAGCTCCATGGAGAAGGTCCTCGTGGGCGTGGCTTGTGGGTTGGTTGTCCCGCTGCTCTTTGGTTTGCGGGCTGCGTGGAGTAAATTTAAAGGTAGGTCACAGCTCCTCCATGATTACAGTGATGTCATATTTCACCAAATAGATCATCAACATGACTACAAACGTAGTGAGTCACTCTCCTTCATTGGTAATGTTAGAAAAAATCTGAACCAAGACACCGGTGTGAAATCATCAAACCGTATATTTAATGTTTGCAAACAGGAGACAGAGTTGATACATAGAAGTCGTGCGCCAAGGCCACTCGATGGTCTCCATCCTGGAGCTGAAAGATAAACATGCTAAAACGGGGGGGGGGGGTCTCTGGGTCAAACCAAAGTTTGACGCAGAAACTTGATTATCAGACCACCCAGAACACAATGTACCTCCATGTGAAAGAGCTGAGACTCTCTGTGGTTTAAGTAATATTAACTATGGTGGATCATTATTACAGTTTTTTTTTAGGTAATAACATAAATTAATGCAACAAAAACAAGAGTGTTTCCTATGACAGTGTTACATAGTGATCCATTACTTTAATGTTGGAGTTTACGTGACTAAACATCAGGGGGTTATTCAATGTAAAGCATGCAGTATCTTAAATGACATGTGATTCCATGAAATATTGTTTGCTTTTCAATAACAGTTTCTGTCGTTGTCCCATCTTCTTAGAGGTGAAAAGTGACCTCCAGCAGCAGAAGAAAGATGAGGCCAACATGACTTCCACACTCCAGCAGCCAAGGAATGAAGATCTGAGCAAGATAGCTCAGATTGTCTCCACACTACAGCAAGAGAAGAGGGACGTTGAGGCCCACATGACTCAGATGGTCTCCACACTAAAGCAGCAGAAGAAGGAAGATCAGGCCCACATGGCTGGGATGGTCTCCACACTAGAGCAGCAGAAGAAGGAAGATGAGGCCAAACTGGCTGAGCAGAAGAAGGAGGATATGGCCAAAATGACTCAAATGGTCTCCACTCTCCAGCAGCAGAAGAAGGAAGATGAGGCCAAAATGACTCAGATGGTCTCCACACTCCAGGAAGAGAAGAGGGACGTTGAGGCCAACATGACTGAGATGGTCTCCACACTACAGCAGCAGAAGAAGGAAGATCAGGCCAAACTGGCTGAGATGGTCTCCAGCTTACAGCAGCAGAAGAAGGAAGATGAGGCCTACATGGCTCAGATGGTCTCCACACTCCAGCAGCAGAAGAAGGAAGATGAGGCCAAAATGACTCAGATGGTCTCCACTCTCCTGCAGCAGAAGAAGGACGATGAGGCCAAAATTACTCAGATTGTCTCCACTCTCCAGCAGCAGAAGAAGGAAGATGAGGCCTACATGGCTCAGATGGTCTCCACTCTCCAGAAGCAGGAGAAGGAAGATAAGGCCAAACTGGTTGAGCAGAAGAAGGAGGATATGGCCAAAATGACTCAAATGGTCTCCACTCTCCAGCAGCAGAAGAAGGAAGATGAGGCCAAAATGACTCAGATGGTCTCCAATCTCCAGCAGCAGAAGAAGGAAGATGAGGCCAAAATGACTCAGATGGTCTCCACACTACTGCAGCAGAAGAAGGAAGATGAGGCCAAACTGGCTGAGCAGAAGAAGGAGGATATGGCCAAAATGACTGAAATGGTCTCCACTCTCCAGCAGCAGAAGAAGGAAGATGAGGCCAAAATGACTCAGATGGTATCCACACTACATCAGCAGAAGAAGGAAGATGAGGCCAAAATGACTCAGATGGTCTCCACACTCCAGCAGCAGAAGAAGGACGACGAGGCCAAAATGACTCAGATGGTCTCCACTCTCCAGCAGCAGAAGAAGGAAGATGAGGCCAAAATGACTCAGATGGTCTCCACACTACTGCAGCAGAAGAAGGAAGATGAGGCCAAACTGGCTGAGCAGAAGAAGGAGGATATGGCCAAAATGACTCAAATGGTCTCCACTCTCCAGCAGCAGAAGAAGGAAGATGAGGCCAAAATGACTCAGATGGTATCCACACTACATCAGCAGAAGAAGGAAGATGAGGCCAAAATGACTCAGATGGTCTCCACTCTCCAGCAGCAGAAGAAGGAAGATGAGGCCAAACTGGCTGAGCAGAAGAAGGAGAATATGGCCAAAATGACTCAAATGGTCTCCACACTCCAGGAAGTAAAGAGGTACGTTGAGGCCCACATGAATGAGATGGTCTCCATACTACAGCAGCAGAAGAAGGAAGATCAGCCCAAACTGGCTGAGATGGTCTCCACCTTAGAGCAGCAGAAGAAGGAAGATGAGGCCAAACTGGCTGAGCAGAAGAAGGAGGATATGGCTAAAATGACTCAGATGGTCTCCAATCTCCAGCAGCAGAAGAAGGAAGATGAGGCCAAAATGACTCAGATGGTCTCCACACTACTGCAGCAGAAGAAGGAAGATGAGGTCAAACTGGCTGAGCAGAAGAAGGAGGATATGGCCAAAATGACTCAAATGGTCTCCACTCTCCAGCACCAGAAGAAGGAAGATGAGGCCAAAATGACTCAGATGGTCTCCAATCTCCAGCATCAGAAGAAGGAAGATGAGGCCAAAATGACTCAGATGGTCTCCACACTACTGCAGCAGAAGAAGGAAGATGAGGCCAAACTGGCTGAGCAGAAGGAGGAGGATATGGCCAAAATGACTCAAATGGTCTCCACTCTCCAGCAGCAGAAGAAGGAAGATGAGGCCAAAATGACTCAAATGGTCTCCACTCTCCAGCACCAGAAGAAGGAAGATGAGGCCAAAATGACTCAGATGGTCTCCAATCTCCAGCATCAGAAGAAGGAAGATGAGGCCAAAATGACTCAGATGGTCTCCACACTACTGCAGCAGAAGAAGGAAGATGAGGCCAAACTGGCTGAGCAGAAGGAGGAGGATATGGCCAAAATGACTCAAATGGTCTCCACTCTCCAGCAGCAGAAGAAGGAAGATGAGGCCAAAATGACTCAGATGGTATCCACACTACATCAGCAGAAGAAGGAAGATGAGGCCAAAATGACTCAGATGGTCTCCACACTACTGCAGCAGAAGAAGGACGACGAGGCCAAAATGACTCGGATGGTCTCCACTCTCCAGCAGCAGAAGAAGGAAGATGAGGCCTACATGGCTCAGATGGTCTCCACACTACTGCAGCAGAAGAAGGAGGATGAGGCCAAACTGGCTGAGCAGAAGGAGGAGGATATGGCCAAAATGACTCAAATGGTCTCCACTCTCCAGCAGCAGAAGAAGGAAGATGAGGCCAAGATGACTCAGATGGTATCCACACTACATCAGCAGAAGAAGGAAGATGAGGCCAAAATGACTCAGATGGTCTCCACACTCCAGCAGCAGAAGAAGGAAGATGAGGCCAAAATGACTCAGATGGTCTCCACTCTCCTGCAGCAGAAGAAGGACGACGAGGCCAAAATGACTCGGATGGTCTCCACTCTCCAGCAGCAGAAGAAGGAAGATGAGGCCTACATGGCTCAGATGGTCTCCACTCTCCAGAAGCAGAAGAAGGAAGATGAGGCCAAACTGGCTGAGCAGAAGAAGGAGAATATGGCCAAAATTACTCAAATGGTCTCCACACTCCAGGAAGAGAAGAGGTACGTTGAGGTCCACATGAATGAGATGGTCTCCATACTACAGCAGCAGAAGAAGGAAGATCAGCCCAAACTGGCTGAGATGGTCTCCACCTTACAGCAGCAGAAGAAGGAAGATGAGGCCAAACTGGCTGAGCAGAAGAAGGAGGATATGGCCAAAATGACTCAGATGGTCTCCAATCTCCAGCAGCAGAAGAAGGAAGATGAGGCCAAAATGACTCAGATGGTCTCCACACTACTGCAGCAGAAGAAGGAAGATGAGGTCAAACTGGCTGAGCAGAAGAAGGAGGATATGGCCAAAATGACTCAAATGGTCTCCACTCTCCAGCAGCAGAAGAAGGAAAATGAGGCCAAAGTGACTCAGATGTTCTCCACACTACATCAGCAGAAGAAGGAAGATGAGGCCAAAATGACTCAGATGGTCTCCACACTCCAGCAGCAGAAGAAGGAAGATGAGGCCAAAATGACTCAGATGGTCTCCACTCTCCTGCAGCAGAAGAAGGAAGATGAGGCCTACATGGCTCAGATGGTCTCCACTCTCCAGAAGCAGAAGACGGAAGATGAGGCCAAACTGGCTGAGCAGAAGAAGGAGAATATGGCCAAAATTACTCAAATGGTCTCCACACTCCAGGAAGAGAAGAGGTACGTTGAGGCCCACATGAATGAGATGGTCTCCATACTACAGCAGCAGAAGAAGGAAGATCAGCCCAAACTGGCTGAGATGGTCTCCACCTTACAGCAGCAGAAGAAGGAAGATGAGGCCAAACTGGCTGAGCAGAAGAAGGAGGATATGGCCAAAATGACTCAGATGGTCTCCAATCTCCAGCAGCAGAAGAAGGAAGATGAGGCCAAAATGACTCAGATGGTCTCCACACTACTGCAGCAGAAGAAGGAAGATGAGGTCAAACTGGCTGAGCAGAAGAAGGAGGATATGGCCAAAATGACTCAAATGATCTCCACTCTCCAGCAGCAGAAGAAGGAAGATGAGGCCAAAATGACTCAGATGTTCTCCACACTACATCAGCAGAAGAAGGAAGATGAGGCCAAAATGACTCAGATGGTCTCCACACTCCAGCAGCAGAAGAAGGAAGATGAGGCCAAAATGACTCAGATGGTCTCCACTCTCCAGCAGCAGAAGAAGGAAGATGAGGCCTACATGGCTCAGATGGTCTCCACTCTCCAGAAGCAGAAGAAGGAAGATGAGGCCAAACTGGCTGAGCAGAAGAAGGAGAATATGGCCAAAATGACTCAAATGGTCTCCACACTCCAGGAAGAGAAGAGGGACGTTGAGGCCCACATGAATGATATGGTCTCCACACTACAGCAGCAGAAGAAGGAAGATGAGGCCCACATGGCTCGGATGGTCTCCACTCTCCAGCAGCAGAAGAAGGAAGATGAGGCCTACATGGCTCGGATGGTCTCCACTCTCCAGCAGCAGAAGAAGGAAGATGAGGCCAAAATGACTCAGATGGTCTCCACACTACATCAGCAGAAGAAGGAAGATGAGGCCAAAATGACTCAGATGGTGTCCACAATACAGCAGCAGAAGACGGAGGATATGGCCAAAATGGCTCAGATGGTCTCCACACTGCATCAGCAGAAGGAATATGAGGCCAAACTGGCTCAGATGGTCTCCACACTACAGCAAGAGAAGAAGGAAGATGAGGCCAAACTGGCTCAGATGGTCTCCACACTACAGCAGCAGAAGAAGGAAGATGAGGCCAAACTGGCTCAGATGGTCTCCACACTACAGCAGCAGAAGAAGGAAAATGAGGTCAAACTGGCTCAGTTGGTTTCCAAAATAAAGCAGCATTGGACCGGACTGGAGGAAACCAAAGATCAACTCACAAGTCTACTTGAGAAGGTGAAGACTGAGAAGGTGGAGAACAAGAAGGAGCTTCAGTCTGTGGAGGATGAAATAAGGGAGAGAGAAAAGCAGTCGGACAAACCGAAGGAGTTAATAACAGCCAAAGAGAACCTGCTGAAGGCTCAGTGGAAACTAGACGAGACAAAGAGGAACTATGAGAGACTCAAAATGATGATGGAGAACCTGATGGAGCTCCAGAGTTCATCTTATCTACCTTGATAATCCCTGATAACTTGATGGAAGTCCTGTATCTTTCTCTCTAGATTAAAAGGTGAAGTGAACGTATCTTTCTTGCAACACGTTTTTTTTACAGAAATGAAAAGATTTACTGTCGTTTTCTTTGTTCCATCTTTCATCCTTTTGTTGCCGTTAGTTTGATGAATAAAGTGATATGAGAAGATAAAACCGGGCGGTGGGACTTTTCTAGAGCACCTCCACACGTGTATTTCCTTCAATGAGAGGTGCTGCTTGTGTTGTCTAGTCTCTGGTAGTTCATGCGTTGTGTTGCTGAGGCTCTTCTGGCGCCGTGGTCGGTACCTCAGAGAAACAGGAAGTGGAGCCAAACACCAGAGGAGGAACACTGAGAGGTGAGAAGGACCAAGCAGAGCTCAACTCACCTGACTAGTTAATAATTAACCAATGACTCTCAGGTGTGGAGCAGAACACAAAGACAGGAAGTAAAACCAACCAGGAGAGAGAGAGTAACTTTCAAAATAAAACCCATGAGCCCGCCGCTTGGTTTGCACCTCTGGATGTCAGCAGATGATTAACTCCATTTTACATTGATAAGAATTAATATTAGAGTCAGTGTTGTTCACTGTATTCAATACTGGAATATGTATTTTATTAACACATCTTAAATAAATGTATTAAAATAAAATATAAAATACTGCTAGAAGATGTAACAAAATGGTATTTATAACATAGAAAATACTTTTTTCTGGGTTTTCTCACAATTTGGTGTAGCAGAGCATTCGGGTTTGAGCAATATAATGTACACAAAGCTCTGGTGAACCACACAGAAAGGAAGAACAGTCACAGCAAAGCCATTACAAGACATATATGTATTTGTATTAATGGAACATAACAGCCAGTAAACGTTATTTTCAGAAGATTCAACATTCTCTGTCTCTTTGTCCTGTATGAATTAATACGTCTGCGCTGTGGAGTCATAACTCAGAACTACTTTTTGAAGCTTAGCATTCGTCCTGGTTTGAAGGATTTTTATCAAGAACAAAATCAGTTTAATTTAGAAACAAACAAACACACACGACATCCTACATCAGGTTACATTACAATGAATCTTTTCTTCTCAGAAAATAAGAGTTTTGCACGACAATTGTGGTGAATGTTTATTAATATGAATAAAGTCTCTAAAAAGAAAATATATAATGAAATATATATTGTGAAAAAATACCCAAAGCAATGTGCATTTCTCCCGATGGTCCATCCTGCAGGACTGTGGGGGGACAGAGGACATGTAGAAGTCCCACTCTGCCCTCTGCAGTCACCTCCAGAGATCCTTCAGATGAGAGATAAGCCTCGGCTCCAATGGCCTGTAACACTATAAGTCACCCTGAGGGCAAAGGTCACGCTTGGTTCCACACTTTGAGCTGACTCACCAACAGTCATCGTGTCCCTCACTGGGATAATGTTGATATGTTTGAAACCTTTGACCCATCAGTCAGCAGCCAATAGGAACCAGAGGCTGATGTCACCTGATGCATATGATGTCTTTATGGGAGGACTTTGTCCCTGGAGACCTGAGACGATCCGACTTCTTCATTCACACGACAGGTAAGATCTCAAAAAACGCATTCACAGCGTCAGTTTGAAGTGAGACGTTAATCCTGCTTATTGTTGGAATGCTGCGTCAGCATTAGTAGTGTTAATAATGTTAGTAGAAATATCAGATGTAGTAGTACTACTATACGGTTTAGTTCTACTACTAGTAGTGTTAGCAGTAGTAAGAGTCATTTTAGTTACTAATACCCGTTGACATACTAGTAGTAGTGGTAGTAAAAGCATCAGTTTTAGTAGTACTACTAGAAATACTCCTAATATTAGTAGTGGTTGTAGTAGTACTTGAAAGAGCAATACGTATTTCAACAAAACAGCTTCATCCTGAGCTTTATGGTTAGGGTACAGATAATAATTGAGGCTTTTATTTTGAAATGATGGAATTCGGTGGGTAATACTACTACTAATATTTGGACAAAAAATACTTTTTCAAAATTCTTCTCAGCGTTTGTTATTTCTGTATTTACAAATTCATTTCATTTTCGTTTTTTTCTGCAGCTTTTTAAAGTTCATTTCACCTCCTGCAACTTCTGTATTTTAAGAAAATCTGTTTAAATGTATTTCAGCTTCTCCCATTTCTGTATTTTCAGCTATTTTTTCAAATTCATTTCAGCTTTTAGCTTTCAGCATTCATTTTCTGCAGGAAATGCATTTTCTAGTTGTGGATTAGAATCCTCTTAAGTGGATACTAAACACAGTAAAAGTGTCCTGTTCTACAACAGAGGAAAGACTTCTGTTTGACCCGTGGTGTCTAATTTACCAGGGTCACAGAGCTTCATCAGTTTTCCTCAGAAGGCCACCATGTCTGCACTGTCCTGTCTTCTGATGAGCGGTGAGTCCTTTTCCTTTTGAGGAAACCAACACACACACACCAGAGGTCTGCAGTGATGAAGCCTCACAGCTCCTGTGGAGGACTTGAAGCTGCTCCGCTCAGTTGTCTCCGTCCCGTCCTCAGGTAGCGGTCTTTGGAAAGAAGCCAGCTCCATGGAGTGGGTCCTCGTGGCTGTGGCTGTGGCTGTGGCTGTGGCTGTGGCTGTGGCTTGTGGGTTGGTTGTCCTGCTGCTCTTTGGTTTGCGGGCTGTGTGGAGTAAATTTAAAGGTAGGTCACAGCTCATCCATGATTACAGTGATGTCATGTTTCAGATCATTCAACTATTCAATTCAATTTAATTCATTTTATTTTATTTTGTATAGCCCAAAATCCCGAATTACAAATTTGCCTCAGAGGGCTTTACAGTCTGTACACATACGACATCCTCTGTCCCAAAACCCACCATCGGCACAGGAACAACTCCCCAAACAATGAAAAAACCCTTCCAAGAGGGAAAAAAGGGAAGAAACCTCAGGGAGAATGTCAGAGGAGGATCCCACTCCCGGGATGGACAGACTACAATGGATGCCATGTGTACAGAATGAACAATGTATAATACATGCAAAGTAATTGTGAGTAGTAAGCCAGGCGCACAGCAGGACCACTGCAGGGACAGAAGCCTGTGGGGAGGGAGAGCATAAAGACTTTAGGAGAGGGTCATGTGGCAGCAGCAGGTGTCAGGACCAGGGTCCAGAAGGAACTACTATCTACGGAGACCTGCTAGGGGAGAAAGCACAAAAAAACTCTGGGAAAGAAGCTGAATTAGTCATGTGCATTAATAAAACATGAATTATGGTAGAACGAGAGCGTGAGAGAGGAGCTCGGTGTAAAGAATTCCCCCGGCATTCTAAGCCTATAGCAGCTTAACTAAGGGCTGGTCCGGGCTAAACTGAGCCAGCCCTAACTATAGGCACAATCAAAGAGGAACGTTTTAAGCTTTACTTTAAAAGAGCTGACCGAATCTGCCCCCCGGACTGAAAGTGGAACATGGTTCCACAAAAGAGGAGCCTTGTAGGTCAATAAGGTGTTACAAGCTCTTTAAGATACGACGGTGCCTCACCAGCAAGTGCCTTGTAGGTGAGGAGAAGTACCTTAAAATCTATTCTTGATTTAACAGGGAGCCAGTGCAGAGAAGTTAATACAGGAGTGATATGATCCCTTTTCTTAGTTCTTGTTAATACACCTGCTGCAGCATTCTGAATCAACTGGAGAGGCTTAAGAGGCTTAAGAGATTTACAAGAGCAGCCCGATAACAAAGAATTACAGTAGTCCAGTCTGGAAGTGACAAACGCATGAACTAATTTTTCTGCATCACTTTGAGACAGGAAGTTCTCAAAGTTGGTGTTGGGAGCCAATCTCAGGTTGGCCACGGGTGGCAGTGTGACACAGTCTACATATGGGGGCACAGGTGCAATTAGCCAGGGTAATGATGCATGGGTGACGGAGAGATCACGCGGTTTTTACCGCTCCCAAGATGCGCAGCGAGATCAAGAGCTAAATATAGATGCAGCTGTGGTTTGTAAAGTGTAAAACTAATAAACGGGAACTTCACCAACAGAAAACAAAAAGACTTGTAATCTCTGTGTGAGCGAGTGAAGAACAGGATCTTCTCCCGCACCCTGCAGAGTGGCTCAAGAAAATCTGTCACTACAGTAGTATTCTATTACTTTAATGTTGGAGGTTGTTAGGGATTTAAGCAGTAGAGCACACCTAGTGGTGTAAATTATAATACACGTAGTAAGGTTTAGGGTTACAATTGTAGTGTGTTTGATGTTAGATATTAGTTATTACATTAGCATGTTAGATTAAATATTTGCAAAATGCATCCAGAACCATTTATAGTCATTTAAGTCATATAATTACTGTACACATCAACATTCTGCCACAATGTAACATTAAGACCTTGGGACGGATGCTAATTGACGTCCTTTATGGATTTCTCCCAATTTTCTCCCCAAAGAGTTTTTTTTGTGTTTTTTTTCTCCTGTCAGGTAGTAGATGAGCAAAGGATGTACGACAGCCCGGCGAGGCAAACATTCTGATTCTGGACCATTTAGAACTGAGTTAAACACAATGGTTAAGATGTGATGTTATTCTACATGCTATGTTGTGGTTACACGATGACGCTTTAAGCCAAAGTTGTGATTTTTATTTTTATTTCATTTAACCAGGTAAAAGTCCCATTGAGATCGAGATCTCATTTTCAAGGGCGACCTGGCCAAGAAGGCAGCAGCACACTTCGTTAAAAAACAGCCATAAAATACATATACATGACATGAGTAAAACCACAATACAAATTAAGTTAAAAACTAAAACACAAAGAAAAAATGGTCAAAAGCAGAGGCACCGTTCAATAGATTTTTTTGTCTGTCCATTTGGAGACGTCGGAAAATATTTAATGATACAAGTTGAGACAATTTCTGTTCAGCCTGGAGATTGTTCCATGTTGATGGGGCGGCAAAACTGAACGCTTTTTTCCCCAATTCAGTCCGCACTCGTGGAATGTACAAGCAGTAAATATCGCTGGACCTTAAAGCGTACCGGTTTTCTGCTCCACGGAGGAGTGAACATAGATAAGACGGCACCATACCGAGGAGAGCCTTATAGATCAAGGACAACCAGTGAGTTTCTCTCCGAGTGCTCAAAGATGGCCACCCAGACGTCATATGAAGCTGACAGTGATGTGTGAGGCGACCACAGCCAGTGAAAAACCTCAGTGCACTGTGATATACAGGGTCCAGAGCTGCTAGGCTTTTGGACGAAGCACATATATACAGCACATCTCCATAGTCGACTAACGGTAAAAAAGTTGACGAGACAAGCAGTTTACGCGTTCTCAAAGAGAAACACAAGCGATTTCTGTAGAAGAAGCCAAGCCTTAGTCTTAGTTTTTTTTACCAGGTTTTCAATATGTGATTTAAAAGAGAGCTCCCTATCTAAAAGAACACTTAAGTATTTATAATTGGTGACAATCTCTATTGGGTTACCTTGGGCAGTTTTTACAGACGATACATTATCATTTGAGTAAGGAGCTTTTGAGAACACCATGATTTTTGATTTGTTGGCATTTAAAACCAATTTGAGGTTTTGTATGCGGTCCTGTCTGGCGTTAAAAGCAGATTATAACAAATCAAATGCAAGCACAACCGTGGACGCACAACAATAAATAACAGTGTCGTCAGCATAAAAATGATAGGCAGCATTTGATACATTTACACAAAGATCATTTATATAAATAGAAAATAAAATAGATCCTAGGACTGAGCCCTGAGGCACACCTTTAGTGATCTCAAGTGAGGATGTGGTGGCATTGGCTAACTGGACTGACTGAGTCCTGTTGGACAGGTAATCAGCAAACCAGGTGGATGACTGGTTAGAAATGCCGATTTTTTTCAAGATACTGATCAATATCTTGTGATCAACCATGTCAAAAGCTTTAGAGAGATCGATGAAAAGGGCAACACATACTTTTTTAAGATCAAGTGGTTCAAATATATCATTTAAAACTTTAAAACTTTTGTGATTTTTGAATGTACTGCAGTATTAAGTGATGTGGTATCGATCAGGCCAGTGAGGGATTTCAGATTCAGCCCTCAGATGGAGCCAGCAGGGAGTCATGTGACGCCTTGGAGCAGAAAGGAATTCATGAGGGAGGAGCTACGCTAAATGTGCAGCCAATCACATACAACTGCAGAACAAGCCACGCCCCCCCCCCAAGATTTGAAGAGCTGAGCTGGAGAAGGAGCGGGCAGAAGCTTCCTGTGAACTAATATTGATGGTCATATGAAGCTGGGCGAGGGGACTTCTCCATCTGATGAAATAATAATATACTATTAAACATGAAACATACTTTGTAACTGTATTGCTTATTACTTCTGTTAGTTATTAAATTCTTCTATAATTTTTAATCCCGAGCCAGTTGACTTTTTGTGACTTCTCGACATTTAATTCATTGGAATATTGTTTGATATTTGATATTTGAACGGTTTCTGTTGTTTTATGTCCCATCTTCTCAGACGTGAAAACACGGAGGGACATCCATCAGAAGGAGGAGGAAGATGTGGCCCACATGAGTCAGCGGAAGAAGGAAGATGAGGCCAAAATTAATCCGATGGTCTCCACACTACAACAGCAGAGGAAGGAAGATAAGGCCTACATGGCTCAGATGGTCTCCACACTACTGCAGGAGAAGAAGGAAGATCAGGCCCGCATGGCTCAGATGGTCTCCACTCTCCAGAAGCAGAAGAAGGAAGATGAGGCCAAACTGGCTGAGCAGAAGAAGGAGAATATGGCCAAAATTTCTCAAATGGTCTCCACACTCCAGGAAGAGAAGAGGTACGTTGAGGCCCACATGACTGAGATGGTCTCCACACTACAGCAGCAGAAGAAGGAAGATCAGGCCAAACTGGCTGAGATGGTCTCCACCTTACAGCAGCAGAAGAAGGAAGATGAGGCCTACATGGCTCAGATGGTCTCCACTCTCCAGCAGCAGAAGAAGGAAGATGAGGCCAAAATGACTCAGATGGTCTCCACACTACAGCAAGAGAAGAAGAAGGTTGAGGCCAAAATGACTCAGATGGTCTACACACTACAGCAAGAGAAGAAGGAAGTTGAGGCCAAAATGGCTCAGGAGAAGAAGGAGGTTGAGACAAAACTGACTCAGATAGTCTACACACTACAGCAAGAGAAGAAGGAAGTTGAGGCCAAAATGGCTCAGGAGAAGAAGGAGGTTGAGACAAAACTGACTCAGATGGTCTCTACACTAATGCAAGAGAAGAAGGAAGTTGAGGCCAAAATGACTCAGATGGTCACTACACTAATGCAGAAGAAAAAGAAAGATGAGGCCAAAATGGCTCAGATGGTCTCTACACTAATGCAGAAGAAGAAGGAAGATGAGGCCAAAATGGCTCTGATGGTCTCCACACCAAAGCAGAAGAAGAAGGAAGATGAGGCCAAAATGACTCCGATGGTCTCCACACTACAGCAGCAGAGGACCGGACTGGAGGAAACCAAAGATCAACTCACAAGTCTACTTGAGAAGGTGAAGACTGAGAAGGTGGAGAACAAGAAGGAGCTTCAGTCTGTGGAGGATGAAATAAGAGAGAGAGAAAAGCAGTCGGACAAACCGAAGGAGTTAATAACAGCCAAAGAGAACCTGCTGAAGGCTCAGTGGAAACTAGACGAGACAAAGAGGAACTATGAGAGACTCAAAATGACGATAGAGAACCTGATGCAGCTCTAGAGTTCATCTGTTCTACCTTGATAATCCCTGATAACTTGATGGAAGTCCTGTATCTTTCTCTCTGGATTAAAAGGTGAAGTGAACGTATTTTTCTTGCAACGCGTTTTTTTTACAGAAATGAAAAGATTTACTGTTGTTTTCTTTGTTCCATCTTTCTTCCTTTTGTTGCCTTTAGTTTGATGAATAAAGTGATATGAGAAGATAAAACCGGGCGGTGGGACTTTTCTACAGCACCTCCACACGTGTATTTCCTTCAATGAGAGGTGCTGCTTGTGTTGTCTAGTCTCTGGTAGTTCATGCGTTGTGTTGCTGAGGCTCTTCTGGCGCCGTGGTCGGTACCTCAGAGAAACAGGAAGTGGAGCCAAACACCAGAGGAGGAACACTGAGAGGTGAGAAGGACCAAGCAGAGCTCAACTCACCTGACTAGTTAATAATTAACCAATGACTCTCAGGTGTGGAGCAGAACACAAAGACAGGAAGTAAAACCAACCAGGAGAGAGAGTAACTTTCAAAACAAAACCCATGAGCCCGCCGCTTGGTTTGCACCTCTGGATGTCAGCAGATGATTAACTCTATTTTACATTGATAAGAATTAATATTAGAGTTAGTGTTGTTCACTGTAATCAATACTGCAATATGTATTTTAATAAAAATAGAAAATACCAAAAATAAAATTTTATAAAATAAAATACTGGTGCAACAAAATACAATAAATGTATTTTGTAATTAAAACATAGGAAATACTTATTTTACTCACAATTTGGTGTAGCAGAGCATTCAGGTTTGAGCGATATAATACTCTCTCTATATATAATAGCACTAATACTATAGTACTAATACTATAGTACACAAAGCTCTGGTGAACCACACAGAAAGAACAGTTTGTGTAAGCAAAGCTATTAGTGATTATTAATTCATATATTTGTATTAATGGGACTTAACAGCCCATAAACGTTGGCTTTGTATCAAGAAAAAGTATTGATCACATATGAATATGATCCCACATTAGGCCTATTTATAGTATAAAAGCAAAATATAGACATAAAACCAGCTGTACACAAGCAAAGAGACTGAATCCCATCCAAGACACAGACACAGCTTGGTTTCATGTTTGCTTGTTGACGGTCCTTCTTCCATCATCTCGCTGATCCCAGGTTTCAGAGGAGATGGTTTAAAGTACCAAGTAAAATTAAACTTTGATCTATGATGTTAGAGATATAGAGCCTCGCTGTATTCAACCTCCTGGGACTTATTTACATCTTGTCATGAAATAACCAGATTAAAATTCATTCTATTAGGATTTTATAAAATGCCTCCAACAGATGCGAACTTTGTATTAAGGTGTTTTGCACCTTCAGAGTATTAATCATGTTGCGTTGATCAGAAACAGAAAGTCTGTTTGAACAAAATGGGGGTGAATTCTTCTTTCCTGCACTGCAGAGCGACCACACCTCTTCCACTGTTAATGTTCACAGTAACAAACGTTTATGAGCGCACTTTGACCCCGTCTTCATTTGAGGCGACACGCACACTTCAGGTACGAGTGACTTTTCTACTTTAACTTCTACTTGTCAGATGTTTCCATTAAAGTGTGTTAATTATTGTGCACAT
This sequence comes from Gasterosteus aculeatus, assembly GCF_964276395.1. Taxonomy (NCBI): domain Eukaryota; kingdom Metazoa; phylum Chordata; class Actinopteri; order Perciformes; family Gasterosteidae; genus Gasterosteus; species Gasterosteus aculeatus. The sequence goes on along the minus strand of NC_135694.1, from coordinate 828,690 downwards.
TGTCATTACATTCATGAATGATTTAAGACGTTCAGCCTGGACTCGTCTGTGGTGGAGGTCGTAGTAACACCTCCGCCTTCGCTCCTGATAACTCAGTTACACCCCCACCTCCCTCCACCAACCCCCCAGGGACCGTTAGAGCAGAGGACAAAGACGCTTTTCAGGTAACATTTAGAATCTGACATTAAAGAGCTGTTTTCTCTGCTACTTTCTCTTAATCCGCTCGCTGTGAACTTGTGGGAGGTGAAAAGCGTTGATGCTAAGCTAACAGATTATGAAGGAAGGAGGTGAAGCCTCGCTGAAGGGGCTGTTGGAACGTCAGCTTTTGTCTTCTCGTGCTTTTGTCAGAAATGTTACTTTTCAAATTTAGTTGTTAGAGGTTCCAGTTTAAGATGATGTTGCTGCAGAAATATTAAAATACTAATTATGCAGCTAAATAGTGAATGTTGTAAACAACATGAAACCTCCGTTTTGTTTTATATGAAATGTGTCTGAATCTTCAGGACTCCAGGATGACTCACTATGAGGACGGACTTGCTGTCGCCTTCCTTCTCCTAACACACTTCATTGGAGGTAAGTCAAACACACACACACACACACACACACACACACACACAATGAGTGTGTAGCCTGTAGCTTGGGGGCTCACCTACAGAAGGTCAGTCATGGACATGACGTGTGTGCGTGTCCCCTGGTCAGGCTTCTGTTCATGTGTTGAATTACACGCTACATATTAACACGTCATCCTTCAGCGTGTTGGACCAGTTGGTGTCAAAGACCTTTAGATGGAAATATGGATTCCAATGATCTGAACCGTCTCCCAGGTGGTTCTCTGCCAATCGATCCACCTCAGCTGGTCACGGCGATGGTCGGTGATGACGTCGTTCTGCCCTGTCTGCTGGACCCCCCCGCGGATGCTGCTTCCATGACGATGGAGTGGGGGCGAGCGGACATGAAGCCCAGATTCGTCCTCGTGTGGCACGATGGAAAGGAGCTGCTGGATGACCAGAACAAGGCCTTCAAGGGCAGAACTTCACTGTCCATCAGCGGGCTGGAGCGTGGAGACGTCTCTCTGAAGCTTTCCTTCGTGAAGGTGTCTGACAGCGGGACGTACCGGTGCTACCTCCAGAAACCCAACCAGGAGCATCTGGTCCAGCTGCTTGTAGGTGGGTGGACTGAGGACATGTCTCACATTCACAACTTGTATCCCTCAATATGGTCTTCAGACTTTAGGGGCTGAACCTTTAGGTCTTCATTTACTGGACGCTCCCGTAAACATCACAATGTGGTTAAAATACATGAAAAAATATGAACTTGTTGTTCAACAAAACCTCACGTTTGACCTAAAATAAGTGAGTTCCCTCCATGAAGTCCAGTGAGACAGGGTGACGGGGTGATCATTGCTTCACCTTCTGGACCAACAACCTGTGTTTGATGAGATCAGGTGCGGCCTCGTCTCCTGCCATCAGCCTAGCAGGCCTCCACCTGGCCAGCAGCGCAGTGCTTCTTCACTGTGAGTCCAGAGGCTGGTACCCGGAGCCGGAGCTGCTGTGGCTGGACGCTGAGGGGAAGCTGCTCTCTGCTGGACCTCCAGAGACCCTCAGAGGTCCTGATGACCTCTATAGTGTCAGCAGCAGCGTGACGGTGGAGAAGAGACACAGAAACAGCTTCACCTGTAGAGTCCAGCAGAGGAACATCAACCAGACCAGAGAGACTCTCATCACGGTTCCAGGTAGAAGACTTTCTAGAAGAAAAACCGTCAGATTCCTGCTGATGAAACGTTCATGTTGAGTAAATGTTCTTCTCTTGATGTTCCAGAGGACTTCTTTGTGGCTCCTGCTGTTTGCACTCCTTGTGTTGCCTTCAGTGTTGTGTTTGCCTTCCTGTTTGTCATCATCGTTGTTGTCCTTCTGGTCTGGAGACGGAGACACAAGATAACAGGTGAGTCAAATATGAATTCATCTCAAATGTAAAATGAATCACTGAACATTCCTCTTATTTTGAAATATTCATCATTATTGTAAATAAGACTCTCAGCAGAACTCTGTGATGTGGTTTCACAGCTTTCTGTGTAATAATAAGTCCTTCATGGTCCTGCTTGTGTTCCTCACAGACACAAAGACACAGCAGCCTCTGATGGAGGAGGAGAGAAGAAGAGAAGATCTCAAGAAGAAAGAGGAAGAACAGAAGGATTTAAAACAGATTATTGATTTACTGACAGAACAGAACAATGAACTGATAGAACAGAAAGCAAAGGTTGGTGAGCAAATGAAGAAGCTACAGAAACAAGAAGAGGAAAATGAGGAGAAGGTTGATTTAGTGGAGAAAGATGAAAGAGAGAAGGAGGGAGAGAAGACAGAGGACAAAGGTCATGGACTCCTCAAAATGAGAAGAATCATAACAGAGAACAACTGGAAACTGCAGGAGAGGAGAGAAGAACTTCAACTACTGAATATGAACTTAGATAAAATATCACAGAAATGTACAGACGACTTAAAGAGACTCACAGAGAAGAAGAAGAATCTAGATATCGATGTGCAGAAAATAAAGAAACAGCTGGAGGATACAGGGAGCGCAGTGAGAAGGAGGAGGGAGGAGAGAGGAGGAAGGATGGGGGAGAGAGGAGGGATGAGGGAGGAGAAAGGGGGGAGGAAGGATGAGGGAGGAAGGATGATGGAGGAGAAAGGAAGGAGGACAGATGAGGGAGGAGAAAGGAGGGAGGAAGGATGATGGAGGAGAAAGGGGGGAGGACGGATGGGGGAGGAGAATGGAGGGAGGAAGGATGGGGGCGGAGAAAGGGGGGAGGAAGGATGGGGGCGGAGAAAGGAGGGAGAAAGGAGGGAGGAGGAAAGGGCAGGGATGAGAAGGAGGAGGGAGGAGAAAGGAAGGATAAGGGAGGACAGAGGAGGGAGGAAGAATGAGGGAGGAGAAACAAGGGAGGAGAGAGGAGGGAGGAGGGAGGAGAAAGGAAGGATATGGGAGGAGGGAGTTTCTCCCTCGTGGGGGGACAGACAGGGGAGGAGGGATGAGGGAGGAGAGAGGAGGGAGGAGAGAGGAGAGAGGAGGGAGGAATCATATGACACACAGTCAGTTTCCTTCATCCAAAGATCTCACTTGATCTTCTTTAACTTCACTTGATAACTTCTGATTTGTTCCTTCAGAGGAGGTAGAAGTACACAGAGCAGTACTACATGTACAAGGTGGTAGTAGTAGTAGTATTTTTAGTAGCAGTAGTAGTAGTAGTAATAGTAGTAGTAGCAGTAGTAGTAGTAGTACTACTAGCAGTAGCAGTAGTAGTAGTACTAGCAGTAGTAGTAGTAGCAGTAGTAGTAGTAGTTGTAGTAGCAGTAGCAGTAGTAGTAATAGTAGTAGTAGTAGTAGCAGTAGTAATAGCAGTAGTAGTAGTTGCAGTAGTAGTAGCAGTAGCAGTAGTAGTAATAGTAGTAGTAGCAGTAGCAGTAGTACTAGCAGTAGTAGTAGTAGTTGTAGTACTAGTGTGCGTTCATGTGTTCTCACAAAGTGGAGGTAAAATGCAGATAATGAAACCAGTGAAGAAGAGGAGAACGTGAGAAGATGAGCTGGACCTCGTTCCTCCTGATTGTTTCAGTCAAGTTGTCACATGTCATTTCCTTTCATACCAAAGTGTGTCTTGTTATGAATGCGTTGTGGATGTATAATAACTTCATGAGGAACTTCCTGTCCAGACTTCACACACCTGTGCTCTTATTTTGTAGAAGTGTGTAAATGTAATTGAGTCGTTTTTCAGATCCAAATAAACCTGAAATGATCCACTGATCCGTCCATCCATCGTCCACGTTGTTGACTTTCAACATGTTGATTGTTGTCGTCATAAACACACAAAGGTAAACACGTTATGTTTGATGACTCTACGGCCTTTAAGGTCACATGACCTCAGGAGGTCCTCCAGCATCTGCTGCAGATGTTAGCATTGTGTAGTTCTAGATGTGATGTGAATATTGTGACAGCTTTCAGGTTAAACGTTATTCAGGCTTCTAGTGTGAAGGATGTGGGAGCAGGTTAAAGGTTAAAGGTCAAGTCAGATTCTGTGTCTCTGTGTCCTGTATGAATTAATACGTCTGCGCTGTGGAGTCAGAACTCACGTCTACTTTTAGCAGCTCAGCTGCTTCGTCCTGGTTTAAAGGATTTTGAACAAAATCAGTTTATTTTAGAAACAAACAAACTTTATCAGGTTACATTACAATTGTTTGTCTTGACGTATTGGAAAATTTGAGTATTTTACAATAATTGTGAATGTTTATAAATTCTCTAAAAGTAAAACACATAATGAAATGTATATCATGAAAAATACAAAAACTAACTGTATTCTCACACTCATTTCCAAGAATAAAGAAAAGGATATTTTATACACAATATATCTGAAAAAGGTAATTATGCAACACGATGTATATAAAATAAGGTCGTTGATTAACAAAGTTACTTTATGACCAGTAGTTCAACGTGGTCACATGGTTCATGGTGTGGGCACATGGTTCATGGCGTGGTCACATGGTTCATTGCGTGGTCACATGGTTTCATGGTGTGGTCACATGGTTCATCGCGTGGTCACATGGTTTCATGGTGTGGTCACATGGTTCATGGTGTGGTCACATGGTTCATGGTGTGGTCACATGGTTTCATCGCGTGGTCACATGTGTTCATCGTGTGTTCACATGGTTCATTGTGTGGTCACATGGTTTCATCGCGTGGTCACATGGTTCATCGTGTTTTCACATGGTTCATTGTGTGGTCACATGGTTTCATCGCGTGGTCACATGGTTCATGGTGTGGTCACATGGTTCATTGTGTGGTCACATGGTTCATGGTGTGGTCACATGGTTCATGGTGTGGTCACATGGTTCATCGTGTGGTCACATGGTTTGTGTAGTAAGCAGTCCAAGGTTCACGCTGATGTCTTTGAGGTTTCTTCCTCTTCTCTCTGTGACTCAAGTGGACTCTGAATCTCTTCTGTCTTTCTTTCAGTCTTCTGGAGTTTGCTTCTTATTTTCTCCTGATCTCTCAGGATTCTGCCCGTCCTTTCTGTCATCTTAATAATCATCTCCTCTGTAGAATCCTGCAGCTCCTGTGTGCTCTGTAACAGTTTCATGTGTTCGTTCTCCCTCTTCTTAAGATTCTCTAGTTTGCATTTGTTCTTCTTCTTCTTCTCCTTCTTCTTCTTCTTGATCTCTTGAATCTGTGTCTGGTTCTCGTGCTGTTGTGAGATGAGCACCTCTCTCTGCTTCCTCAGATCTTTCGTCTGGTCCTTCAGAGTTTTCACCACATGTTGTAGAAGTTCTAATTCTGCACTATTTTCCTTCAAGTCCTCTTCAAATGTTTCCTCACTGCAGGTCATGTTCTTCTCTGTGTCTCTTCCTCCCTCCGTCAGAGGCTGAAGTTCTGGTTCTGGTCTGCTGCTCGTGGTCTCTGTGTGAATATGAGACGTGTTCAGACTGTTTGAGCTTAGAGAAGCTTTTAAGGGGACGAGACGGTGAAGCAAAGCACGAAGCGCATTCATTGTGAAGTATATATATATAAATATATATATGCAGGATTTATTCAAATAATAGAAGGTTTTAGTACCAAGAAATGAAGTTCACACTTACTGGTTTCTTCTTTTCCACATCTCCACACAACAAGGACAACCGCCACGACCCCCACGATGCAAACAGCAGAGAAGATGGTGATGCGGACGGCAGAACTGGTTTCTACCTTGAAGAGATCAGCTGGAAATCAAAATCACATGAAGGGTTAATAACAGTGAGAAGAAACACTGACTGGAAGTGAAAAGTCTTCTACCTGGAACCGTGATGAGAGTCTCTCTGGTCTGGTTGATGTTCCTCTGCTGGACTCTACAGGTGAAGCTGTTTCTGTGTCTCTTCTCCACCGTCACGCTGCTGCTGACACTATAGAGGTCATCAGGACCTCTGAGGGTCTCTGGAGGTCCAGCAGAGAGCAGCTTCCCCTCAGCGTCCAGCCACAGCAGCTCCGGCTCCGGGTACCAGCCTCTGGACTCACAGTGAAGAAGCACTGCGCTGCCGACTTTGGAAATCACTACGTTAGGTGAGGAGACAGAACCTAACAGAAGAAAGACCAACAACGATTTGAATCAAAGGTTCCACAAGAATATACATCTGTATTCATTAATTTCCTGCGTTACCTGCCGTCAGCCTGACCACTAATTCTGGACCCGAGTCGGGAACAAAGCATTTGTAGGTTCCTGCATCAGTGAGTTTCACTCTGGAGAGTTTCATGGAAACGTCCCCACACCTGAGATTGTTGGTGGCCAGTGAGGTTCTCCCCACATACGAAGGGTTCTCCTCATGCCGAAGCCGCACGCGGTCTCTCCTCAGAAGGACGTATCTGGGCTGCAGGTCCGGTCTGGCCCACTCCACCGTCAGGCCGCTGGCATCCACGGCCGGCTCCAGGTGACATGGAAGAACTGTGTCCTCACCAACCGTTGCCACCACTGAGAGAGATGTCGCGCTCTCCTGAGGCTGACCTGAGGAACCGACACTCGGATCAGAACAACACCAGCGTGTGAAACACTTGGTGTGTGAGTGTAACTGAACAGAGACACAACCAGAGGAACACCGCTGTCTGCTTGTCCTTCTCTGGCCTCACATGACCAGTATGTTGCAGCATGACCGCTGGTCATACGTGTGAGGTGAGCTGTCATTCTTCACTTTACCTCCACATGGGTGTATCAGAAGAACAAGTGCAAGTGCACTGAAGCCTCTGAGCTGTTTCCAGACGCCTCTGACCTTCACGTGAACCATCCTGGAGGTGTGGAACCGTAAAACCTGTGAGAGTCGGTCTGAAGTCACAGAAGAGCGCTGAGGAATGTGATGACCTCACACATGTAAATGAAGGTGAATTAATCTGTTACCTGTGACTCAAACATTTCAGGCCAAGGACTTTTTACAGGTTACGCAACCTCTCACCAAAACACAGGTTTTACATGTAAAGTCCATTTTAACAGGCATCAGAGGAACACGACGTCGGTACACGAGACACAGGAAGTACAACTTTGAATATGCAGCTCTGTGGTATTTACAGCAGAGGTCCTCGTGTTTTGTGCTGCGAGCTGCTGGGTTTCAGACCAGCAGACGTGTCACGCAGCGTCCTAGAGATGATGAGAATAACGCATTCAGACATGGGTCTGGACTTAAAGATCACACATACCTGCTCAGTGTCTGCTTGCTGAGGAGCCGCCTGGGAACAAGGACTGTGAGGTTAAAGGTTCCTCGTGTGAGTAAAACTCCACCTTCTCTGTTAATAAATAAGAGAGAGAACAAACTCCGCTTCACACAAACAGCAATCTGCCTGGACAGCCTGAGGACACTGAGTGGAGCCTTCTGCTGTATTTTCTTATCGTTAGTAGTAATTATTTGTATGAATAAAAGGTTAATAAATAAATAAAAAAGGTTTGACAGAAAGACGTGAAGCTTAAAGCTCAAACTGGTCACTAATCTCTATGAAACCAAACATTCAAACACAGAGTTTGATGCGTTTGTTTGACTGGTTTCACCAGGAGGAGGAGGAGGAGGAGGAGGAGGAAGAGGAGGAGGAGGAAGAGGAGGAGGAGGAGGCGGAGGAGGAGGAGGAAGAGGAGGAGGTTCTCCCTCACAGGGTATGTAGTCAGCGCTGTGATGTTCAGACGTCAGCAGCAGAGGAAGGGGAGGAGGAGGAGGAGGAGGCGGAGGAGGAAGAGGAGGAGGTTCTCCCTCACAGGGTACGTAGTCGCTGTGATGTTCAGACGTCAGCAGCAGAGGAAGGGGAGGAGGAAGAGGAGGAGGAAGAGGAGGAGGAGGCGGAGGAGGCGGAAGAGGAAGAGGAGGAGGAGGCGGAGGAGGCGGAGGAGGAAGAGGAGGAGGAGGAGGTTCTCCCTCACAGGGTACGTACTCGCTGTGATGTTCAGACAGCAGCAGCAGGACAGCATGGAGGTCACATCTCTGAGTGAGTTCATATCTAATGAGCAGTGTTCTCTGTTGTGATGGAGTCACGCGTGTTAAGTTCTTAACATGTTACACTCATGTAATGTGACATGTAACATGTCCTCTCCACAGTGAGGACTGCCATGTTGCTGCTGCTCGCACAAGATCACGTCAGTTGTTCTCAAAAAGCTGGTAAGGAACGTCGATGTGAGTTTCATTTTTAGTCTCATGTTAGTCGATACCGGAGTACTAGTACACATGGAAGTACCACTAGATAAGCAAGTAACATTTGGAGAGCACCGATTTAAGTTGCCAATGAGTGGGTGGAACCGCTTGTGCTTCTCCTGGACGCAGCTTTTCCTCGCGTGGACCCAAACAGACGGCAGCTCTTCGAATACGAGCCGCTCGCCGTCAGCTGTGAGGGACTGGAGGGCCTGACTGGGTGGAGAGTGATGAGGAGGATCCGAGGTCTAGTCGGGACATGTTCTCCTCACTGGTCCACGTCCACAGGAGCCTGTAGGATCACAAATGCCATCCAGGGAGACACTGGGGAGTACTGGTGTGAGATGGGAGCAGCGAGAACCGGCTCTGTCAACATCACAGTCACTGGTGCGCTGGACGCTGTCCAGCGCACCAGTGACGCAGTGACGCAGTGACGCAGTGACGCTGTCCTACTTTTATGTCCCACCTGGGCTCACGTTAACGTTCCATCACCTTGAAACTGTTCAGGCGGTCCGGTGATCCTGGAGAGTCCCGTCCTCCCCGTGGCGGCGGGAGAAGCTACGACGCTGAGCTGCCGGGGTCAGCGGGGGACCTCCTCCCTCACAGCGGACTTCTATAAAGACGGCCGCTTGATGGAGAACAGCTCCTCCTTGAACATCACCATCCTCGGTGTCTCCAAGTCCAACGAAGGCCTCTACGCGTGCAGCCTGTCCGGGGCGACGTCCCCCGCCAGCTGGCTGCTGGTGAGAGGTGAGACGTTCGGCACCATGTGCAGGTCCAGGTCCCCCAGTCTGGTAGAAGTATCATTGGTCCGTGAAAGAACCTGGTGGGAGGCGGACGCGATGCCTGAGAACAGATCTCTATGTCAGGTCGCCACCCTCAGGAGGCGTCGGTGTGTTGGCACCAACCAGCACTCGAGGGGGCCGGACGTCAGCACGGAGGTGAGAGCAGGGCCCAGCTGCGTCTCATCCACAATCACCCACCTGTTGCTGCCTTCCAATCAGGGGAGGTATTTAGGAGCGGCCCCGAAGCCTCTTCCCCGCCGGATTGTTAGTCTTGTTTGTGAGTCAGACCGATAACTCAGGTCGAAGAACAGCAAGAAGTCAGAGGCCGCTGTTCTAAAACTAACCAGTGTCCTGTCTTCCTCTTTTCACCCAGGCACCTGAACGGGCCGCATGGCCCACGCACCTCCCCGGGAATCCCGCTCACTGTTTTTCCCCCACCTCTGGAATCCGGGACCGCCGTCACCACCCCGTCACCTCCTAGTCCGGTGCCTCCTTTTCACGAATAAAATACATGGTGACTAACAAATCTGCGTTTGGGTCTTTTCCAGTGGAGGCAATACGTGACAGAACAATCCGGCCAAAGACATGGACCCAGCAGATCTACAATCTGTCCGCGGGGCCGTCACCAATCAAGGAGCCCTGCTAGATCAACACAGCCTAGCACTTCAGGAGATCATGAAGGGACTACAGGAGCTCTCAACCAGTGTCGCCGGGATACAACACCGACTCAGCGCCCCGGTTGGTCCTCCGGCTCCGGCTCCAGATCCTGCTCAAACACCGCCAGTGCCAGTCCCTCCCTACCATCGGGAGCCACAGGTTCCTACCCCGGAGAGGTACGATGGCGACCTCGGCAGCTGTCGAGCCTTCCTACTACAATGTGGGTTGGTCTTCGACCAACAACCAACTTCATTCGCCACGGACGGGTCAAAGATTGCTTTTGTGATTGGACTGCTACGTGGAAAAGCCTTAGAGTGGGCCTCAGCGGTATGGGAGACACAGAGTAATGTGGCAAGTACCTACCCAATGTTCACCTCAGAGATGCGTAAATTATTTGACCACCCAGTGCGTGGTAGAGACGCATCCAAGAGACTACACGCGCTGCGGCAAGGTACCCGAGGCGTCGCAGACTACGCCATTGAGTTCCGGACGCTAGCCGTTGAAAGCGGATGGAACGATGAGGCCTTAGAATCTGTTTTTTATAACGGATTAAGTAGCCAGATCAAGGACGAATTGGTTTCATACCCTGAACCAGAGACTTTAGAGGATCTGGTTCAATTGGCGATTCGGGTAGATAACCGATGCCGGGAGCGACAGAGAGAAAGGAGGCGCAGCGAGTCACCCCTCCCCCGAAGGGTAGCAACCTCATATTCTGTTGGAGGGGGACCTCCCAGGTACAACGCCAGATCACCAGCGGGGACCAACAATGAAGAGAGGCCCGAGCATGAGCCCATGCAACTAGGCCGATATCACCTTGACGAAGAGGAGCGGCGGCGCCGGTTTGACAACAACAGCTGTCTTTTCTGCGGGCTACAAGGACACTACCGTTCCTCCTGTCCTCGGCGCTCATCAAACAGGAGGGCTCGCTAGATGTGGAGAGAATACTAGCGAGCCAAGTACCCATATCTCCCAACCCCCGGCCCAGAGCACCACTGCACGCCACGCTCTCAACAAAAGGTCAGTCTTTTCGATTTCAAGTTTTAATCGATTCTGGGGCAGACGACAGTTTTATTGATGCTGATGTGGTGAGACAACTGGGCCTCAACACCACTCCTCTGGAGGGGGCTGTTGAGGCTGCTACTCTTGACGGCAGGCTGCTGGCCAGGATCACCAGCCGAACCGAGCCCGTTAAGCTATTTATTTCAGGTAACCACCAGGAAGAGATCAGCCTGTTAATTATTTCCTCCCCTAAGATTCCGATCGTTCTAGGACTTACGTGGTTGGTTAAACACAATCCGGTAATCGACTGGCCAGAGGCTAGGATAACCAACTGGAGTAAGTTTTGTCATGCTCATTGCCTGCGGTCTGCAAGTCCGAGACTAGAGAACAGCCAGGGATCCACCCAATGCGCGGCTGACCTATCCCTCGTCCCCACTGACTACCATGACCTGGGGGAGGTTTTCAGTAAGAATCGGGCCTCATCACTTCCACCTCACCGCCCGTACGACTGCGCGATTGAATTAAAGTCTGGTTCCACGTTCCCCAGTAGTCGTCTGTACAGCATCTCTAAACCGGAACGGGTAGCCATGGAGAAATACATTAAGGAGTCGCTCGCCGCCGAGCTCATCCGTCCCTCTTCGTCTCCATTGGGAGCAGGTTTTTTTTTTGTCACCAAGAAGGACGGTTCCCTCCGGCCATGTATTGACTATCGCGGTTTAAACGAGATAACCATCAAGAATAAGTATCCGTTACCACTCATGAACGAGGCCTTTGATGCACTTCAAGGGTCCACAATCTTCACTAAGTTAGACTTGCGTAATGCATACCACTTGGTGAGAATTCGTAAGGGAGACGAGTGGTTGACAGGATTTAACACACCGTTGGGGCATTTTGAATATCAAGTCATGCCGTTTGGATTGACTAATGCCCCAGCGGTATTTCAGGGGCTGGTTAACGACGTGCTCAGAGACATGTTGGGACGTTTCGTATTTGTGTATCTTGATGACATCCTCATATTTTCTAGAGACCCCACCGAACACATTCAACATGTCCGCCTGGTGCTACAACGTCTCCTGGAGAACAAATTATATGCCAAAGCGGAGAAATGTGAATTTCATGCCGACACTGTTTCATTCCTGGGCTACGTCATTTCTGAGGGACAGGTGAGGATGGATCCAGCTAAGGTGGAGGCAGTTCTTGGATGGCCTAGGCCCGACACGAGAAAGCAACTTCAGAGGTTCTTAGGGTTTGCTAACTTTTACCGACGGTTTATTCGGGATTACAGTAGTGTCGCCGCTCCCCTTACTGCACTTACCTCCTGTAGCAAACCCTACGTGTGGACCCCAGAAGCAGAGGGGGCGTTTGGGGAACTCAAGAGGCGGTTCACGTCTGCTCCCATCCTTGCCCAACCTGATCCGTGCCGGCAGTTTGTTGTCGAGGTGGATGCCTCTGACGTGGGGCTGGGAGCGGTGTTATCCCAACGCACCGCGACGGACGGTAAGCTCCACCCCTGTGCTTACTTGTCGCGTCGGTTGTCCCCGGCCGAGCGCAATTACGATGTGGGCAACCGTGAGCTACTGGCCGTCAAGGTCGCCCTAGAGGAATGGCGTCATTGGTTGGAGGGTGCGGAACTACCGTTTGTGGTTTGGACAGACCATAAGAATCTCGAGTACATCCGGTCAGCGAAACGCCTCAACTCACGTCAAGCCAGGTGGGCCCTGTTTTTTGGACGTTTTTCCTTCTCCCTGACTTACAGACCTGGATCACGTAACACCAAACCAGACGCCCTATCTAGAGTGTTTTCCAGAGAGGAGGAGGGGCGAGAGCCGGACACCATCGTCCCCAAACACTGCTTGGTCGGGGCAGCCCTGTGGAGAATAGAAGACGAGGTAACCTCTGCCCTCAGAGTCAACCCGGGGCCAGGTAATGGGCCTCCGGGCCGGCTATTTGTGCCAGATAATGTGAGAACTAATGTCCTGCAGTGGGCTCATGGCTCAAGGCTGACGTGCCATCCCGGAGTGGCTCGGACCATGGCATTTCTAAGGAGACGGTTCTGGTGGCCAACCATGGCTGACGACACAAAGGGATACGTCGCAGCTTGCCAAGTGTGCGCACAAAATAAGGTATCTAATAGACCTAGCGTCGGATTTTTACGCCCCCTGCCCATACCACGACGCCCATGGTCTCATGTGGCACTGGACTTCGTGACCGGACTACCCCCGTCAGAAGGTAACACAGTTGTACTCACCGTGGTTGATCGTTTCAGCAAGTATGCCCATTTCGTTCCACTCCCCAAGCTCCCGTCAGCAAAGGAGACGGCCTCTATCCTTGTCAAGGAGGTGTTTCGCATACATGGGTTGCCTTGTGACCTGGTCTCGGACCGGGGGCCCCAATTTTCCTCGGCTGTCTGGAGAGCCTTCTGTAGGGCCATTGGGGCCACAGTCAGTCTGTGCTCGGGATACCATCCACAGACCAATGGTCAGGCAGAGAGAGCTAACCAGAAACTGGAGATATCTCTTCGATGTCTAGTGTCTGCTAATCCCGGGTCCTGGGCCTCCCAAATCTACTGGGCAGAATATGCGCACAACACCTTGCCCTCTTCCGCAACAGGTATGTCCCCTTTTCAATGTTTGTACGGCTATCAACCTCCCCTTTTCCCATCCCAGGAGAGAGACATCGCCGTGCCCTCCGTACACAGTCACATCCGTCGCTGTCACCGAACCTGGCATCGAGTCCGCGCGGCCTTGCTCCGCTCCTCTGAGCATTACCAACGGCATGCCAACCGCCACCGGACGGCCGCCCCGACCTACAAAGTAGGTGACAAGGTCTGGCTGTCCACTAAAGACCTTCCACTGAGGACGGAGTCTAGAAAACTGTCTCAGAGATTCATTGGCCCGTTCGTAATTGAAGGGGTCATCAACCCGGTTGCGGTCCGATTGAAGTTACCTAGGTCCCTTCGTGTTCACCCCACTTTCCACGTGTCCCGTCTTAAACCGGTCCTCCTCAGCCCCCTCCTGCCCCCTCCCCCGCGACCCCCCCCACCACGGATCATTGACGGTGCTCCGGCTTACACAGTGCGTAGGATTCTGGACTCCAGACGCCGGGGCCGGGGAACCCAATACCTAGTGGATTGGGAGGGTTTTGGTCCAGAGGAGCGGTGCTGGATTCCCCGCCGCCAGATCCTGGACGCCGTCATGGTGAGGGACTACCATCGCCGTCGGCCAGACAGGCCTGGTGGGGTGTCTGGAGACACCCGTCGGAGAGGGGGTACTGTCAGGTCGCCACCCTCAGGAGGCGTCGGTGTGTTGGCACCAACCAGCACTCGAGGGGGCCGGACGTCAGCACGGAGGTGAGAGCAGGGCCCAGCTGCGTCTCATCCACAATCACCCACCTGTTGCTGCCTTCCAATCAGGGGAGGTATTTAGGAGCGGCCCCGAAGCCTCTTCCCCGCCGGATTGTTAGTCTTGTTTGTGAGTCAGACCGATAACTCAGGTCGAAGAACAGCAAGAAGTCAGAGGCCGCTGTTCTAAAACTAACCAGTGTCCTGTCTTCCTCTTTTCACCCAGGCACCTGAACGGGCCGCATGGCCCACGCACCTCCCCGGGAATCCCGCTCACTGTTTTTCCCCCACCTCTGGAATCCGGGACCGCCGTCACCACCCCGTCACCTCCTAGTCCGGTGCCTCCTTTTCACGAATAAAATACATGGTGACTAACAAATCTGCGTTTGGGTCTTTTCCAGTGGAGGCAATACGTGACACTCTAGGTCTCAGAATGGATTCAGCGACATCAAAAGTCCAAAAGCAGATATTTCTCATCTTCTCATCTTCTGCACATCCACCCCCCCTCCAGCTGAGGAGCCTCATCCCTTCCCTCCGCCCCTCCACCTGCTCGCCATTGGTGTCGGGGTTTCCTTCGTGGCTTTGCTGCTGTTGGTTGGGATTCTGCAACGCTGGAAGCGCCGAGCAGCCCCCGGAGGAACGACGCACAGCGGGGGGGGGCTTTGTTGGGACTATTGGGACCTGCATGTGCTTAGCGTGGAAGCTAACAGAGGTTTCCTGTTGACTAATGCTTTTTTATATCATTGGACCAGACCCCCCCCCCTCCCAGGCTTCGTCTCCTCAACCAGGTGATGGACACCAACCTTCCTTCATCGCAGCACGACACACTTCATCTGTGTGTTATGAACCAATGCAAATGACCCCCAGGAGCATCGAACGTAAGGACTTTGTGTAGATCGATGTCTTCAGAGATACATGTATATATATATATATATATACATATGTGTGGTAACATGCCAGTAATGTGCATCCTGATGTTTCAATGCTCAGACAGATGTGTAGCTGGTGAAAGGCTCATCTGTGGTTGTGATCTGTTTCAGTGAACACAGAGGCCTCTTACTATTCTGAGATCCAGGAGACATTCAGCGCCGTCTCAAAGTTCAACAACGGTGGGAGGTAATTCTCTCGAGCGCGTAATCTCGCTGCTCAGGTCGACCTTTACTCGACCGGCAGAAGAGAAACTCGGGGACTATTTCTGAGGGCGGGTTTGTCTGAATGTGTGCGGCTGCGTCTGTGCAGCTAAAGCGTCTCTTATGGAACCACACGAGGAACACGAGGCCGAGTGAAACAGGAAGCAGGCCTCTCGCTAGAGTACACACGGGTTGTGTGGGTCAGTAACGCACTGACCTCACTGTCCCACACACGCATGTCAGTTAACAACACAAAGGACACTGAACGCTGATCGCATTTAGAACACGCCGACAATTTAGAAAGTGTTCTCATGAAAGAAACATCAGAGATACTCAGTTGGGTGTTAAAGGCGTGAAGATGTGCGTCTTTAGGACATGTTTGTCCTTTGTGTGTCTCACAGGGACTCCTGACTGAAGAAGGAAACACTGAGAAGGTTCCTTCGACCACACGGAGCTGTTCCGTTAAAGCATTTTATAAAACTGTTTTAAACTAAATAAAGTTGTATCTTTCCTTGGAATGTGTTGCGATGGTTCTTTGTCCACGGGGACATTCTCACCGCCGCTTGCATTGAGTAAACCACGAGGCCGTCGGCCTGTCAGTCGTGCTGACGACTGCACGTACGACGTGTGTGAAAGTGAGAAAGGGAAGTGAGCCAACGAGAAGCAACGTGAGGCCGAGGACGAGGAGCCAGAGAGTCAAAGGTCTGTGTCTCTTTAGTAGAGCGCTTCATCATCGCATAGAGGCGTGTATGAAGCGGGTATGAAGCGGGTATGAAGTGTGTATGAAGCGTGTGTGAAGCGTGTATGAAGCGTATATGAAGCGTGTATGAAGCGTGTATGAAGCGTGTATGAAGCGTGTATGAAGCGGGTATGAAGCGTGTATGAAGCGGGTATGAAGCGTGTATGAAGCGGGTATGAAGCGTGTATGAAGCGAGTATGAAGAGGGTATGAAGCGTGTATGAAGCGGGTATGAAGCGGGTATGAAGCGGGTATGAAGCGTGTATGAAGCGGGTATGAAGTGTGTATGAAGCGTGTGTGAAGCAGGTATGAAGCGGGTATGAAGCGTGTATGAAGCGGGTATGAAGCGTGTATGAAGCGTGTATGAAGCGAGTATGAAGCAGGTATGAAGCGGGTATGAAGCAGGTATGAAGCGGGTATGAAGCGGGTATGAAGCAGGTATGAAGCGGGTATGAAGCGTGTATGAAGCGGGTATGAAGCGTGTATGAAGCGAGTATGAAGAGGGTATGAAGCGTGTATGAAGCGGGTATGAAGCGTGTATGAAGCGGGTATGAAGCGTGTATGAAGCGGGTATGAAGTGTGTATGAAGCGTGTGTGAAGCAGGTATGAAGCGGGTATGAAGCGTGTATGAAGCGGGTATGAAGCGTGTATGAAGCGGGTATGAAGCGTGTATGAAGCAGGTATGAAGCGTGTATGAAGCGGGTATGAAGCGTGTATGAAGCGAGTATGAAGAGGGTATGAAGCGTGTATGAAGCGGGTATGAAGCGTGTATGAAGCGGGTATGAAGCGTGTATGAAGCGGGTATGAAGTGTGTATGAAGCGTGTGTGAAGCAGGTATGAAGCGGGTATGAAGCGTGTATGAAGCGGGTATGAAGCGTGTATGAAGCGGGTATGAAGTGTGTATGAAGCAGGTATGAAGCGGGTATGAAGCGGGTATGAAGCGTGTATGAAGCATGTATGAAGCGGGTATGAAGCGTGTATGAAGCGGGTATGAAGCGGGTATGAAGCGAGTATGAAGCGAGTATGAAGAGGGTATGAAGCGTGTATGAAGCGGGTATGAAGCGGGTATGAAGCGAGTATGAAGCGTGTATGAAGCGAGTATGAAGCGTGTATGAAGCGAGTATGAAGCGAGTATGAAGCGTGTATGAAGCGAGTATGAAGCAGGTATGAAGCGGGTATGAAGCGGGTATGAAGCAGGTATGAAGCGGGTATAAAGCGGGTATGAAGCGGGTATAAAGCGTGTATGAAGCGAGTATGAAGCATGAAGCGGGTATGAAGCGGGTATGAAGCAGGTATGAAGCGGGTATAAAGCGGGTATCTGAGAAGTTTCCTTTCGCAGACAATCTGAGCTGTTTATCTGTTACATTTGGCAAATTATTATTTATTTATTTTTTCTTTTCAAGTTTACTATTAATATTCATTTTTGGATTGTGATGCAACACATTGATAAAGTAGTCCCAGTTGCTCCTCAGAGACGCAATGTAAAGTTTGTGGTGCTTCGAGGATGACAGATGTGGTTAACAGATGAAGAAGAAGAAGAAGAAGAATGACTGTTTTCTGATTAAAAAGTATTTCTGCACTTCCTTCATTAACTTTTCTGGAGAAAAGATTCCGTAATGTGGGACTGATAATGTCGAAAGAGGTGATTAGAAATGAAACTGAAAACCAAACGCTGATGAAAGAAAGAAAAGTCCGCCTTTGTGGTCCAGCTGGTCAGATGAGAGAAACATTCCAGCATTGAGGCTTAAAAGAGAGGATGAGGGCAACTCAGTGGGGCACTGTGACTTCAACCGCACTGAAGGTAGGAACATCACGCTACACTCACATATATGCATGTAATTACATGTACATGTATGTATATACACTTGTATGTATATATATATATATATATATATATATATATATATATGTATATATATATATATATGTATATACATATATATATATGTATATAAACAATGTTTATGTTTGTCTACCTCATGCACCTCCACAGAGACACACACATCACATCACACGTCATTTATCGGACACTTTTATCCAGAGCGACTTACAACAAGAACATTTAACCATAAGGACACAAACTCAGAAGAACAAGAAACAATAAAGTGTGATTTCATCAAATAAGCCGATGTACAACTTGCTGTAGATAAGAACCATTATAAGTCCAATGTAAGTGCTGCAGTTAGTTAGTGTGTTAGTGGAGGTAGAGTCTGAAGAGGTGTGTCTTTAGTCTGAAGATGTGAAGGCTCTCTGTGGTCCTGATGTCTTCAGAAACCTCCTTCCACCATTTAGGAGCAGGACAGCAAAGAGTGGAGATCTAGTGGAGTGTTTTGCTCTCAGTGAGGAGGAACAAGCAGTTTATCACATGCAGAGCGGAGAGGTCAGAGGTCGGGGTGTCGGGTTGGACCAGGTCCTGGATGTAAGCTGGACCCCATCCATTCACAGCATGGTACGTGAGCACCAGTGTTTGGACACACACACAGAGACCCACACAGAGACACAAAGACACACACACACAGACACACACAGAGAGACAGAGGCGTCTTCATCAGTCGCCTTTTCCACAGAAACAGGAGTCATGAAGGAAAGTGAAAGTGTCTCGGTCTGTCTTCTCGTCCCGCAGACTTTCTGTTTCTGAAACGAGCTTCCCGATGCTGATGGATCCACGTGTGCTGAGATCATGTGAGCACATGTGATTTTCTTCTTTCTTCTCGTTGTGGCGAGTCATCGGCCTTCAGCAGTCACTCTCCTCTCTTTGTGCTTCCAGCTGCTGTCGGTGTGCTGCTGCTCACGCTGCAGCTCAGCCTCCGCGCTGCCGGCCTGGGGGAACATCTGGCTCAGTGTCTGAAGGACAAAGACTACGACGAGCTGCTGCACACGGCCAAGACCGGCCTCCCCCACTGCAACACTTCTCACCGCGTCGCCATCGTCGGGGCCGGCGTGGCCGGACTGACCGCCGCCAAGCTCCTGCAAGACGCGGGACACCAGGTACCTGCTGCAGGGGGACGTCATCGAGGGCCGACGTCTCGCGATCGAAAACAAACAGAAATCTGTTGATAGTCACTGCAGCAGGAGGCACTTCTGACCTTCTTTTCTTCCACCTTTGTCATTGCATTTTATTATGCAAAAGGTAAAACGTCAAAAGGTTTTAAAAAAAAGTGTAAATGAGCCAGTTTTAAGGAAAAGGACTTTATCAAATTGGGTTGTACGAGGTTCTTCTTATTCGCTTACTACAGCAGAGAATCACACAAGCTAAACGACGGACGCAGCCGTGGCTTCTGCTCCTCCAATCAGGGATGGCGCTTCATTGACTGTCTCGCCCAGGTGACCATACTGGAGTCCAGTGGTCGTGTTGGAGGTCGGGTGGAGACCCACAGGAATGAAGAAGAGGGCTGGTATGCCGACCTGGGAGCCATGAGGATCCCAAGTTCTCATCGGTGAGTGAAACTGCGTCTTGAATGTGTGACGCAACACGTTTGAGCTGTTCCTTGTTGGGGAGATGAGCAGCGGTACGTGAGTATGGATCCTCTCATCCAGAGAGAACGTCAGCGTGAAGTGACTCACGTCTCTACACTTGGACTGGAAATGCTTCAGCCGGCGTCGTCTCTTCACAGCATCGTCCGCCAGTTTGCTGCAAAGCTGGGAGTGAAGCTGAACAAGTTCAACATGGAGGACCCCAACACCTTCTACCTGGTCCACGGGCTGCTGAAGAGGACGTACGCGGTGAAAAACAACCCTGACATCCTGCAGTATAAAGTTCCCCGAGGAGAGAGGGGGAAGTCCGCCGACGAGCTGCTGCAGCGCGCTCTGCAGAAGGTACTCAGTGTTATTGGGACGGATACGGTGGACAGTCAGTGCGTGGCTGCCTGTTTATGTCCTGCAGTGATCCGAGGCTTGTGTGTGCGAAGCTACCGCTGTAAACCACTAGATGTTCTCTGCAGGTGAAAGATGAAGTGAAGGCGCACGGCTGCGCAGCTGCTCTACGGAAGTACGACCACTACTCTGTGAAGGTAAATCCCGAAGAGGACCCCGAGGGTTTGGGACTGTAGAGCATATTAGACCTGGTCTGAAGACGGAAGGACTTTGTGTGTCTTGTTCCACAGGAGTATCTGATGAAGGAAGGCGGCGTGAGTCCAGAGGCGGTGAGGATGATCGGGGACCTGCTCAACGAGCAGAGCCTCATGCACCTGGCGCTGACTGAGATGATCTACATCCAGAGCGACGTCAGCGACAGCACCACGTACGAACAGGAGATCCAACACATTCGCATGGAGCACACAGAGCTGACATCGCTGACCATGTGTCGTAGACTCAAAATCGTTCCTTGTTTCCAGGTACCACGAAGTGACCGGCGGGTCGGATCGCCTGACCAACGGGTTCCTTTCTGTCCTTGACGTCCCCATCCTGCTCAACTCTAAGGTCAAGCGCATCAGCCAATCGCACGAGGGTGTAATTGTCTCGTATGAGACGGGCCACCGCGCCCCCCTGACTGACCTTTCTGCTGACGTTGTTCTGGTTACAACCACAGCCAAAGCAGCCCTCTTCATGGATTTTGATCCACCTCTCTCCATCAGAAAGATGGAAGTCCTGAGAGGGGTCCACTATGAAAGCTCCACTAAAATCCTGCTCACCTTCAGCGAGAGGTTCTGGGAGAAGGACGGCATCCGGGGGGGAAAGAGCATCACCGACGGGCCCTCGCGTTACATCTACTACCCCAGCCACGGTTTCCCGACCAATAAGACCATCGGCGTCCTCCTGGCTTCCTACACCTGGTCCGACGACTCCCTCCTCCTCTTGGGTGCCAGCGATGAAGACCTGAAGGAGCTGGCTCTGAGAGATTTGGCACAGATCCACGGGGAGAAGGTCCGGCCTCTGTGCACAGGGGTGCTGGTGAAGAAGTGGAGCGTGGACCCCCACAGTTTGGGCGCCTTCGCTCTCTTCACGCCCTTCCAGCATTTGGAGTATTCCAAGGAGCTCTTCAAGCGTGAAGGCAGGGTGCACTTTGCTGGGGAGCACACGGCCTTCCCTCACGCCTGGATCGAGACGTCCATGAAATCTGCCATCAGGGCCGCCACCAATATCAACCAGGACCCACCCAGAAGCCACCACGACGAGCTCTAGCGCTCGACCCTCCTGCTGTGAGAGGGAGGCTGGCTGGGACCGTTCTTCGTTCGACTGGATATGAAACTGTTTATTATGTCAACAGCATTCAAGTCACACAGTAATTAAACCCACACAACACAAGAGACGGTCAGATGTTCTTCAATATGTCAGTGAACCACACGGGGTGAGAACCAGTGTTTGAAATGGAATAACTGGTGATGTTTGTGTGTCTGATCCGTTACAATGCAGGAGGAGTGGAAGGCAAACAAGTATCTATGCAGTTCTTCAATCATCATCAATCATTCCCAAAGCTTCACCGTATATATATATATATATATATATATATATATATATATATATATATATATATATATATATACAATGATTCTGCTTTTGTATTCTTGATGAGTGAGGCTCATCACTTTAAATAAAATGATACTAAGTTGTTCAATAATTCCCCGTGGAGGAGTCCTTTTTTACAAGTAGTTCAAGTCTGGACACAAACTTTAAGAGTCTCTGGATTTGGTAATTAGTTAAGTAGTAAGTAGTAGTTAAAGTAATGCCAACAAAGAGTCATTGTTAGTAGTGAACCCAGAGAGAGAGACAGCTGTTACACAACGTAACAACAGGAACAGACGGTTTCATATAAACTGGGAAGTTTATGTTGTTTGCTGAGCCCACATCTGAAAATCATTAACTCAAATTCTATCGCGTGACTTCATGTGTCACATGAGGTCTGAGCTCGCCTGCCCTCTTGTTGAGCTCTGCTAATATACAAGCTAGTTAGGCTCAAACCTGCCTGATGTGAAACACTCCTCGTCGTCCCGGAATTGACTAAATGATTATTTTATTGATTTACTAAACGTACTAAACAGCAGCCTGTGCTCTCTAATTAATGCGTTAAATGACGACGGGCCGTGAACATGTGATCCAACGTGTCACTTTTCCCTTCTGAAAGCTCATTGGACGCTTTGTCTTTTGTCCCTGAAGGTCTTTTGCTACGAGACGTTGTCGTAGACGAGCGAACACAGCGAGTATTTAAAGACCAAACCACAACAAGCGGCTGCCATGGAGGGTCGATGCGTTATTCTAGTGGCGAGTGTGTGTGAATACACAGGAAACTGAAGTCACGCTGTCAGCGCTCAGACGTCCGTGTGAATATTTATCATGGAAAATGTGACGTGTTCCTATTTCTTACTCTATTTTTCCCCACTTGATGTTTTTACTTTCTCTTACTTATGTTTGCAATACACTTCAAACCCAGATTACTGAGGAGGAGAATTCCATCTCATCAACTTAAGCTTAAATTAAATTGACCTTTAAACTCGAACCGGATCTGATTCAGTCGACCAATAAAGGAAGAAGATCCCTTTGTTATATTTCATGCTTCAACAGTCAGAGAACCTTTAACACTCGTACATTCAGCTCAATAATGGAAACAACATGAACTCTGGCAGCTTTCATTGTAGTTTATTATTTTTTCATTGAACATGCACTTGTTATTATTCTGATTTGTCTTTGCTGAGCGACGTTTGCATTCAGCATCGAAACAACAACTGAGGACTTTGCTGCAGCGTCTGAACACCGTGTGGCCCCAATGGCTCCATGTCTGCTGGCCTCCTTTGGCTGGGGTCAAAATGCTAATGCTAACCAGCGTTACCTGCTAACTGGCTAACAGGCTAACTGGCTAGCTGGATTCTTTTGCCTCCACGGAATAGCAACTTTCATTTGACAAAAAAAACGATGAAACCAAACTGGAAATGTAGATTTGTCCACTCGAAACGGTATAAAACGTATCAAACACTAACAATCGTATTTCGATCCAACGCAACAGACAGAATGTACAAAAGAAGAAATATAATGGGCACTTGAGAACTCCGATGCACACGGTGGGACACAATCAAGTTATGAGGATCACAATGGCTAAAAATAAATGAGTAGAAGTAATAACATCCATCAGGTTTACTATTCGATCACCTGTAAACTTGTCAGGACGCCACAAACATCCGGGACTCATTTAAATGCTTTTCTTGCCAAGTACCTGTTTGAATGCTCTGTGACGTCTCGTGTCCTTCCGTGTGTGTGAGACGTGGGAAAATCAATGAAAAACATTCTTTGTCCCTTTGTTCCTGATTCCAACATTCTACAATAACATTAGTAAAGGTACTCTCACAAAAGTAGATTCAGAGATTTCTTTTCCCTCCTTGCATCCAATTCCTCAGGAAGAAATATTGAACCGAGCATCATGCTGCTGGTCGCTGACAAGCAGCCAATCAAAATGTTGGACCTGTTGGCTCAGAGTTTAAGTATACGAGCACACGGAAAGAAAGTAAAGAAACATTCCTTATTCAGACGATGTACAATCAATGGGCACCAGCCTGAAATGTCTTAGTCAAATAACAAACAATGCAGTTTGATGTACAGGTGAACTCAGACTCCCTGCTGGGCGCCACGAACCCCTCCGAGAGTCGGTCACCGCTCATCACTTTGTGCGCAGACGTAGTTTTATGGTGAAAAAGCCATGCAGGAAATGTGTGGTAATCACCTGGGATGAGAAATGATGTGAAACTAAGACGTGGACCTTTTTCAGCTCGCTGACCAGTATTTACATACGTGTTACATCCAACATAAGAAAGCAGAACATTACAAAACAATCTTAATTCATACACTCAGAGGACGTCTTCTACCTTCTCGATGTCTTCACCCTCCATCCACTCAGGTGTGTTTGGGAAGCGGTGGTTTCCCAGGACGTTGGTGTCGTGTCCTTTTGTAACCTCTAGTTGCTCTTCACTTATTTTCGAAAGCTTTTCGTTCCCTTCAACTGATTTTAAACGTCAAGCTGGGAGAAAGAGACTTTTTGACAGACATCAAGAATCAGCGTCACTCATTGGTCTCTCCGCGATATGTCTCAGTTTTGACGAGCTCCATCGTTCTGTCCTCATCAGATGATCTCGTCCTCCTTTAGTTCAAAGCACCATCTCGGTTCCACCATTCTCCCTCATCCTGTTTCATCTTTAGACGAATACTCTAATGATGCTTTTTCCAAAAGTTGTCAAAACTTCATTGTGGTCTGATGATGTATTTGTGGCTAATTCTTCTCTTTGCGTCCCTGCTTCCTCTCCACCCGTCCTTCCATCCAAGTCGAGTTGTAATTCCACCATATCTCTCTTCTCCAACACCTGCCCCCTTCCTTCTTCCCGTCTTCCCTTCCTCCCCTCCGCCTCTCCGCCTCTCCGCCCAGGCCTCCATCACTGCAGGTAGCGGTAGACTTTGAAGCAGTGGTTGCCGGAGTCGGCCACCACCACGTGTCCATCGGAGGTCAGGGCCAGGCCCTGGGGTCCGTACAGGGGGTCCGCCGACGTGTTGATGTAGGAGAGGAAGGAGCCGCTGCCGTCAAACACCTGCAGGAGTCGCAACAAAGAGAGAAGCATCGTTCTTACTATGGCGCCCTGAGGGGTGGGGGTCTCTGCACCCTGGATGTACCTGAATTCTACTGTTGCCCCAGTCAGCTACGATGATGTTTCCATTGACGTCCACAGCCACTCCGGTGGGGGCGTTGAACTGGCCATTTCCTTCCCCGTTAGAGCCGAATTTCAACACCAGTTCTCCCTCAAGGGTGAAAACCTGTCAGGACACAGCGATACATCAGGATTGCACGGGGACAGGTCCTGCTGGAGGACACTGAAGGGATCACCTCTTCGTTGACTGACCTTGACAGAGTGGTTATGGAAGTCAGTCACGATGATCTCATTGTTGTTGTTCACTGCTGCAAAGTGTGGACCTTCAGGACAGCAGCAAAGACACAACCAAACAGGATGTGCTTTACCAACTCTTCTGCCACTTTAACTTACATTTCAACAGTTTTAGTGCAAACACACAAATCTGTTTGATTGTAACAACGATGCGTCGGTCTTAGTCTCTTGCTACAAACACTACCTGCAAATTGTTTGTCCCCGTTGCCTCGACTACCAAACTTGGTGACCAGCTTGCCGGTCAGCTGGAAGATGAAGACAGTGCACGCTTTGTTGTCAACCACGATCACATGACCGTTCTGGTCCACGGACACGCCCTTCGGCCCCATCAGCCTACCGGAGCCCAGCTTCGCCTGATGGACGGCAAATACGGAGGACGAAGAACCGGAAAAACGTGGGACAAGGGAGTTTTTCGTGCATCAGGAATATGATTCAAACATGAATGAAGTTTTCAATCGATCACTTTGAAGCCCAAAGCCCCTCCGGTGCACCCACCTTGTACTTGCCCTCGCTGTTGAAGATGCTGACCCACTTGTTGTCGTAGTCGGCGATGATGATGTCCCCGCTGGGGTGCACCGCCACGCCCGTGGGACGCTGCAGTTGCCCTGGCGACCGCCCCCGCACGCCAAAGCGACTCTTGAACTCCCCCTCATTTAAGAAAATCTAGAGTGGGGAGACAATGGTGAGGTCATAGGTTTAGACCTTGACTTCTAAACCTACATTTACCAAGTGCGGAGCCTCCAACGGCCTTTTGGAGAAGAGGCGAGCAGGTCTCTACCTGAACACACTGATTGTTGCTGTCGGCTATCAGTATCCTGCCCGTGGAGGAGGCCGCCACTCCCTGGAGGTTGGTGAACTCTCCTTTGTTCCTCCCCTTCGTTCCTGCAGAGAGTCGAATCCGACGTTTCAAGCTTCAAAATGTACAATTCTGAGTGCCAAAGCTTTGAGAATAGCCGGAGCTTCCAAAAGCCGCACCAATCCGGAAGATGAGGTCGTCCTCGATGGGGTTCTGGGTCTTGCGCCGCGGGGTCCCCAGGGCGCTGCTGGCCCTCTTGGAGCCCTTCTTCTTCTGGCCGGGGGACTTTCCTCGTCTCTTCGCCCCCTCGGAGGAGCCGGTGGACGGGGTGGCGTAGGCCGCCGAGTTGGTTGCCGTGGTGGTGGAGGGGGACACCTGGAGATGGAGAAGTGTTTAGTTCATGTGTAAACTTGATAAACTTTCCCAGCAGGACTTTGGAACTGTTACGTGTGGTGAGTGGGGAGGTTTGCAAAAAGAATGGACTTCAGGACCCGTTTCAAGGAGAATCAAGAGGACAATGATGTACAATGACAAATATGAAACCCTGTAACCTTGAAGTGACCTTTACAAACACTTTGGTGGAGTTGCTTTATGGTTTATGGTCTGTTTTGCATCGTCTCACAGTACACACCGTTATCACGGTTATTAACGCTGCTTGCCTTTCTTTTACCCCCCTCCGCCTCCCGCCTTCCAGTGTGGCAGCTTTAAACACCTTCTCCTTAGCTGGAGGATACTTTGTACCGACGAGTTTGGTACAAAGATGGTGTGAAAGACGAAGCTTCGGTGAACCCACCTCGACTTCGGCTTCCGAGACCCTGTTGATGGTCAGTTTGAAGGGGCTTCCCTTGATGTGTTGATCGTACAGACGGAGAGCCAACGAGAAGTCGCCCTCCTTCGGCACCGTGTACACAAACTCATAAGTCCCGTTCTTGTGGTCCACTATTTCACCGTCCACTATGCTTCCATCGGGGGTGAAGACCTGGTCCAACACATGAAGAACGTTATTTCCCGTTGGAGTGCCCACAGAGGTTCGCTTTGTTGGAGACGGGGTGTAAAAAAACAACCTCAGCTGACAGGATCGCGTTGCCGGTCTTGCAGGCTCCCCCTGACTTGTCTCTTGTCACCACGGTAACCGAGGCAGGGTGTCCCACAATGCACTGCTCCAGGCCAGCACCCATGGCTTCGCTCTGGCACGCCACCGCACTGAGGAAGAGGGGGAGGGAAATGCAGGACAGTCAGGTGGTGTCAACTTAAAAGACATCTTCATAGCAGGGGCAGGACTATTTGTTGTCTCGCCTGGTTGTGACGATGGTCCCCAGGTTGTGTATCGACTTCCTCAGCCCGTCCGTCTCCAGCAGCAGATCCAGCTGGTCGTTCTCCTCCGGCTGACACGGCAGGCCGAGTCCGGCCAGCTCGCCCAGCTTCTCCTGCAGCTCCTGCTCGGCCTGCAGGCTCGCCACGCACGCCTCCCCGGCCAGAGCCTCCTCCGCCTGGGAACAGGAGGCCTCCAGGTCCCCCTCTCCGCGGACCAGGCTGTCCACTTGGGCCTGGAGGACCTGGAGCCGGGGCACAGATTGTTTCTGTTATTTAGGCTCCTCTCTTACAGACAATGAAGATCAGGAGCAGGATCACCTTCTGTTTGAGGCCGTGCGTGACCTCCAGCTCCATCAGCAGAACGCTCTTCCTGACATCCAGCTGCTTGTGCAGATCCTCGAAGCTCGACTGGATGTCCTCTTCGATGGAAGCTCTCTGATTGGTCAGCTGTTGGTGGATCTCTTTAACGAAGGACAGGGCGTCTGAAATCTGAGGGAGTCTGCAGGGACGAATATGGGACGGAAAAAGGGAGACGGTCACTTGATGTTAGCTCCTCCCCTTCGCGCCACTGTCACATCTCATTGGTCATTCATGCCTCAATGGTTTCATGTGACTTAATGCTTAATGTATTACACAGCTTTAGTTACTCTTTGGCTGAGTGGAAACTAACCAACAAAATAGGATATTAGTTCAACCATTTGGGTGAAGAACCACTGACCTGCTGGCTTGAGGAGTGAAGATTTACATGTATTTATACATTAAGATCTGAAGGTCACATGGGCCATTCTGTGCCAATCAAACACTGAGGATCGACACAGTTGTTTTATATTAAATAATGTGTGAGTCTAAAGCAGCTCCACCTGTTCTGGACCCCCCCCAGCCTCTCCTGCAGGCTGCTGCGGTGCTGCTCCAGGGCCCGGCTGAGGGGCACCTTAGGGTGCTCCTCGTGGTCCGGCACGCAGTCCTCGCACAGCGCAACCTCGCAGGCCGAACAGAACAGCTCGGCCCCCTGCGGAGGAATCGGGTGCAGTTAGAGGGGGAGATGGGAAAGCTGCTCATGTGCCCCCCCCCGCCCCCCCCCACAGGAAGTGGTGGGTCGCCCCCCTACCTTCCCTGCGTGCCGGGGGCAGGCGTTCTTGCCGGGCGGCGCCTCCAGGACGGTGCACTCCTCACTGCTGCTCTCTGGGGAGTGTTGGTGGGCCTCCATCAGCGGGCGGCTGCCTGGAGGGGGGGTTCCGGGGGGGGGGGGGGGGGGCTCAGAACACGCCCCCTTATCCCAACCTGCAGCCGGGGGGCCGAGGTTCTCCTTTCACGGCGCTTCCTTTTGGGAGAAACCCCCCTGGATCTGACACCTTACTCCATCGGACAGGCGGGGGGGGCGTTGAAACGAAGCCCTTGTGAAGGGGGGGCGGGGGGGGGGCACGTGTCGCGGCTCAGTGAAGGTGGGCAATGATCTCTGAGCGGTTTCTTTTAGTTTTTCATCCGACTTTTATCTCTCTGCTGCAAGGAGGTAAAAGGCTTCAACTCCCCCCAGCATGACATCAGTAAAGTTACCCCCCCCCCCCCTCAGCACAGAGCAGGAAGAAGTGTGGCAGCGGTCTAATCCTCTTCAGGTCTCGCGGGGGGCATCAGACCTGGCTGGTGTGATTCGTGGGGGGGTTCAGACGGAGGACTGGAGCCTGCGGAGAAGACAGAGGGATGAGGATGAACGACGTGGATGAACACATGAGGGGTGGAGGGATCACCTCCAGGGGCCCTGGGGGGGTGAACGTGACGAGAACCCCACCTGCACCATCAACGGAGGTGGAGGCGAGGACCTCCGAGGTAAAACGCTGCCTTCCTATTGGTCCCCGAGCAAACAGGCTGTTCAAACTCTGTCTGCTCTTTGCAGCTCAGATGACTGTAGTTGATTTTATGAGTGTATCTTAGCTAACGTGCTAATGCTGCTGCGTGTTAAACACGCCCCCTCCACATCAGAGCACACCCTGGGGAGCAGATGGTACGATCCACCGACAGGGGTGTGGTGGGTGGCGGGTGGGGAGGTGGAGGGGCCGACGAGGGTGGGGTGGGGGGCAGAACAGCTGGAGGCGGGTGAAGAGCTGCTGGGAGGAGCAGAATATGTAGGTCACAGAAAATGTCTTCTAAGTGACGGAGAGAGGTGGTTTCCATGGTAACCGACTGCACGGGGAGGATATGTATATAAGGACATACATATACATTTATATTCGTATATGTATATATACTGTATATAAGGCAAAGCAGTCGTGTGCGCTTTGTTGTGATGAAGAGAGAAATAGAAACTGTTCCACTGGTGAAAAGTTGAACGTCAGATAATAATAATTATTCCATTAAATGCATCTTGTTCATGGATGAAGTTTAGTGAGACAGAAATAACACCTAAGGAATCTAATTTCAAACTAATCACAAATAGTTTTTGTCTATTAAAAAAAAAAAATATATATATATACATGCAAATATAATTTAAATGATATAAATGTATATTTAAATGTCTTATTATGAGTCGTTACAGAGATGAGTTTCCTCTGATCTGTGTAATCCTGTTTGAACCCCTCCTCCGAATTATTCTGCTCAGAATACACAACTTCAGCAGCCTCACACACACACCCACACACACACACACACACACACAAAAACGACAAACGCAGACATTCCACACACAAAGTCTACTTTACCCTTCCGTTCCATTCTACGCTGCTCTGCAGTACAATGCGCATTATTATGGGGCGACAGTGAGGCAGTGTGTGTGTGTGTGTGTGTGTGTGTGTGTGTGTGTGTGTGTGTGTGTGTGTGTCTTGTGACATTGTGGTGTCTGTTTGTGTCACTTTCAGAGCTGGAGACAAGTGAATCCTTTCTGTCGTTCTTTCTCCTTCACAACAAATGAATCCATCTCTATTGGAATGTGTGTGTGTGTGTGTGTGTGTGTGTTGTGTGTGTGTGCGTGTGTGGGGGGGGGGGGTATCATCGTCACAGTAACACCAGCAGCTTGCAGCAGCACCAGGCTGAACCGGTGGGGGCGATTTGGGCCTCGATCAGGCCTTCGCTGCAGCATCCACCAATGAGGAGCCGGAGGGGGAGAAGAGGAGGAAGCTGATTGGTTCATCCGCCAGTCAGTCATGCGATGTGGGCGTTTAAATCTCTCTCCTTTGCTTCTTAACTGTTGTTACCAAACTCATCACACAGAGATCATCAAACAGCCTGTTAATGGCAGAGAGACGCCTTCTCCCTTTATTGGTATTTTGTAGCTTTCCCTACAGCCATTTTGCATCTCTCCTCATTTTGCATCTCTCCTCATTTTGCATCTCTCCTCATTTAGCATCTCTCCTCATTTAGCATCTTTCCTCATTTAGCATCTCTCCTCATTTTGCATCTCTCCTCATTTAGCATCTTTCCTCATTTAGCATCTCTCCTCATTTTGCATATTTCCTCATTTTGCATCTTTCCTCATTTTGCATCTTTCCTCATTTTGCATCTTTCCTCATTTTGCATCTCTCCTCATTTTGCATCTCAGTGCAGTCGTCCTGCATCACTTTGCATCTTTCTGGACCTTCTGTGTCCCTTTAGTAGTCCTTTAGACCGCTCTCCAATAATGAGTATCACCTCTTCATGGAGGGGGTCTGAACTGTGCCCCCCCCCCCGGTGATAACCCTGCTCAGTAATCCATCCGGTCTGAGTGGATCTGATCACGGACGTGACGTACCTCCTGTTACTGCTAGCTCACAGGATGCTAACATGCAGTGTAGATACGGGCCGGACACACACACACACACACACACACATGCACATGCACACACACACACACACACACACACACACGCACACACTTTAATGTGTTCTATTGCTGAGTTGTCTGCTTTCTCTCTCTTACTCTGGTTCATCCTGTAATCTGTCCATCCTTCCTCCCATCCTTCCTTCCATCCTTCCTCCCTTCCTCCTTCCTCAGGGAAAAGCACGCCATGCTACAGATGCTACTGTCATCACCAAACATTCCACCGTCTGTCCATCCATCTCCCCTCTCAACCCGCCTCCCTCCCCCATAACTCCCCACCCCAAAAAGCAAAGGCCGCGCTCACCATGTTGTCCTGAGGCGACGGTCTGTGTTGCAGCCTGAAGCATCGCGTCATGACAGCGTCCTGCCTGCTGCCTCTCCTCTGCTCAGTGTGGGAGGAGGGAGGGTATCATCGTCACGGCAACACCAGCAGCTTGCAGCAGCACCAGGGAAGGGGGGAAGGCGGGTGCAGGGTGGGGGTGGGGGTGGGGGGGGTTGGGCATCGGGCCTTTGCTCCAGCATCCACCAATGAGGAGCAAGAGGAGGAGAAGAGGAGGAAGCCGATTGGTTCATCTGTAGATCAGTGATGTGATGTGGGCGTTTAAATCTCTCTCTCTCATATCGCGTCTGCGACAACTCGAAGAGACAGTGAAGATTAACTTCCGGTTTTTATTTTGGTAACCACTGCACTTCCTGTATCTAGTTTCTCCCCCTTCTCCCCACAGCTGAGTTTAGTTTGCAATCACCTCCACCTGCGTTTAAGCCTCAGTTCCCCCACCTGTCTGTGTCAGGTCATCTTTTGTCTTTTCCAGAGGTGCATGTTTGTAGTTTGTATGTTTCCCAGTGCTGTTTTTTGGTGTTGCTCACACGTCATTTGAAATACGTGTTATTGGAAATTAATACAATATGTTATTGAGAAGTGTTTATTATTATTTAACATTTATTTATATAGTTGTACACATTATAATACCTCAAAGGTCATCAGACTATATATGTATTTATATTTTTTTCTTAGACACATTTATTAGTATTTGTATTAGATAATATCAGGCTAAAGTATACTGAAACAATATATATATATTCATCAATAATTATCAAAAAATAGATGTTACTCACACGCGCAATGTATCTAGTTGTCACATTCACATTTATTTGTCAATATCGCCTCATTACTTTAGGTGGAATGCAGGATTTAGTTTTCCCCTCTGCAGTACATCGAGGCACCGCTTGGAGTGCTGCTCACCCGCGAGAAGCTCCACGTCACGTGGTAACGGCTCCGCCTCCTGGCCGCTAGGCGGCGGTGACGCGCCGCCGGGCCGATCACGAGCCACCGGGACGCGATAAAAAGGAGCGGAAACTGCCGCTGGTTCATTTCCATCCGAGGCAGCGGAGACGCGAGCACGGCGAGTCTCCTCGAGGTAAATATATCTTCCATTTAGCGCGTTTCCTCCGTAAATAAGACGCCTGAAGGGTTCCTCACAACGCGGAGGAGCTCTAGAACATGAGGTTCGACACCGACGAGGCGCCATTGTTCAGGATGGTCGAAGATTCAAAGCTCGTGCAGCTCGCAGGCGTCGACACGTCGTACTTATCTGCACTATTAAAGCGGTTTATTTTAGGCAAATCTGCTTCACAGGAAGAGCATTAAATAGTTAACGTGAGTTATTAATCAAAAGCCTTCGCGGTGAACTCCTTTAAACGTGTATTGAGTCATATTGTAATTCTGCGTTGTGTTACTGTTGGTTACTGAGCCCTTTATTAAAGTGTCCTTTTCATCAACTTCAAAGGAAACTAAATAGATTTATAGTGAGCCAGTCAATGTTTCACTTCCGGAAGGTGACCACGTGGTTGATGGTAAAACATTGAACTTAATACTTCAGTGAGTCTTAATGAAGCCAACGTTATTTGTGCATTCGTCACTTTTCTACTCAATTAAACTGGTAAAACTAAAAATAGAAGTATAAAAAACTTATAGTATCGATTTTTAAATGCTTTTGTTTATATTTATATCGCCGATACTGTACTGTGACTGCATACATGTAACGTGTGTTCTGTGGTAGTATTACTGCATAATATTGCTTCGCTGTGATGACGTCATTTCCTGCCATTCGTAGTTTCCACCAGAGGTCCAACGGGCCGGTGACGGTCCAAACCTTCCTTGGATGTCTGAGCGAAGAGCAGAGCTCCTTTTGATGAGTCCTAAACATGCACGCGTTCTAACCTGATGTCCTCTTCAGGGGCGACGTCTCTCTGGACAAATGAAACCTCCCCCGGGACGACCAGTGATGACGACCCGTCGGCGCCGTGGAGCAGGTGTGTGTTCCACAGCTTGTGGCTCGTGTTTAGCTGCTGGTCGCTATGATGAGGTCATTTCCTGCCATTCGTAGTTTCCACCTGAGGTCCAACAGACCGGTGACGGTCCAAACCTTCCTTGGATGTCTGAGCGAACCTGCAGCAAAAAAAACATTGTCTAATTTTTGAGATTCTGCTTCTTTCGATCGTTGTGTAACTGTGAATGTGGTTGCAGCCGTGGCCATGAAGACCTTCAGGGCGCCGTGAGGAGACCAGGAAGGATCCTCTGAACCAGGAGACCTGTGAGTTCTACTTTATGGTCTATAAAGGTCATGCAACTCCAAAGAAACTAGATCCTGAGTTAAACGCTTCGCTGTGATGAGGTCATTTCCTGCCATTCGTAGTTTCCACCAGAGGTCCAACAGACCGGTGACGGTCCAAACCTTCCTTGGATGTCTGAGCGAAGAGCAGAGCTCCTTTTTGAGGAGTTCCTAAAGTCCTCATGTTCTAACCTGATGTCCTCCTCCAGGGTCGACGTCTCTCTGGACAAATGGAACCCCCCCTGTGATCAACCAGTGATGACGACCCGTCGGCGCCGTGGAGCAGGTGTGTGTTCCACAGCTTGTGGCTCGTGTTTAGCTGCTGGTCGCTATGATGAGGTCATTTCCTGCCATTCGTAGTTTCCACCAGAGGTCCAACAGACCGGTGACGGTCCAAACCTTCCTTGGATGTCTGAGCGAACCTGCAGCAGGGATCACATGCTAGTCTGTCGTTAGCATTGATGCTAACATGTCCCGTTGTGTCTTCTCAGGGTGACCGTTGCACCGATGCTGCTCGTCTGCTGGTACGTGAACCTTTTAATAATTCAGACTTGAGTCAAACGCTTCGCTGTGATGAGGTCATTTCCTGCCATTCGTAGTTTCCACCAGAGGTCCAAACGACCGGTGACGGTCCAAACCTTCCTTGGATGTCTGAGCGAAGAGCAGAGCTCCTTTTGAAGAGTTCCTAAAGTCCTCATGTTCTAACCTGATGTTCTCTTCAGGGTCAACGTCTGATGGACGAACTGGCATCAAACCACCAGGACGACCAGTGATGACGACCCGTCGGCGCCGTGGGGCAGGTGTGTGTTCCACAGCTTGTGCCTCGTGTTTAGCTGCTGGTCGCTATGATGAGGTCATTTCCTGCCATTCGTAGTTTCCACCTGAGGTCCAACAGACCAGTGACGGTCCAAACCTTCCTTGGATGTCTGAGCGAACCTGCAGCAAAAAACATTGTCTAATTGTTGAGATTCTGCTTCTTTCGATCGTTATGTAACTGTGAATGTGGTTGCAGCCGTGGCCATGAAGACCTTCAGGGCGCCGTGAGGAGACCAAGAAGGATCCTCTGAACCTGGAGACCTGTGAGTTCTACTTTATATAGTCTATAATGTCCCGTAGAAACTAGATCCTGAGTTAAACGCTTCGCTGTGATGAGGTCATTTCCTGCCATTCGTAGTTTCCACCAGAGGTCCAACGGGCCAGTGACGGTCCAAACCTTCCTTGGATGTCTGAGCGAACCTGCAGCAGGGATCACATGCTAGTCTGTCATTAGCATTGATGCTAACATGTCCCGTTGTGTCTTCTCAGGGTGACCGTTCAACGCTGCACCGATGCTGCTCGTCTGCTGGTACGTGAACCTTTAACTCGAGTCTATGAATTAAAGCGCTTCGCTGTGATGAGGTCATTTCCTGCCATTCGTAGTTTCCACCAGAGGTCCAACAGACCGGTGACGGTCCAAACCTTCCTTGGATGTCTGAGCGAAGAGCAGAGCCCCTTTTGATGAGTCCTAAACATGCACGCGTTCTAACCTGATGTCCTCTTCAGGGTCGACGTCTCTCTGGACAAATGAAACTTCCCCCGGGACGACCAGTGATGGCGACCCGTCGGCGCCGCGGAGCCGGTGTGTTCTACAGCTTGTGCCTCGTGTTTAGCTGCTGGTCGCTGTGATGACGTCATTTCCTGCCATTCGTAGTTTCCACCGGTCCAACGGGCCGATGTCTGTCGAAGCTTCAACTGATTCATAAATAAATAATAAAGACTGCAAAAGTTCAACATTTCCATTTTATTCTCCAGGCGTCTTCATTGTGTAACTTTCTCTACAATGATCGGTCTTCTGGCTGTAGAAAAGTAACTTTAGGACCGAAGTTTACCTGCATGGGAGGAAAAGATTATACAATTTGTCATATTAAATATGCCTGAGAACTCAAATGTTTTAATTTGTATGTGCCATGCGATTTGTCGCTTTAATCTGATTACTGGAGATTTGCAAGAGCTCTTGGTCCTTTTGGACAACATTCAGTATTTGACCAGCTGTGTGCAGAACGATAAACCTGTGTTTAAAATTTAAGGTGCTAATGATGGATGGAATGTTGAGTTTTTCCACACCAACCAAAAAAAATTCCTTATGTTTGGCAATAAATGTTTCCCGATAAGTCTTTCAAATGTATTCCCATCGGTGACATTGTATTCACACACAGTTTAGTGTAAACCTTCCATCGATCAATAAAGCTGATCACTTCATTCCAAGACTCGGTTATTTAAATTGCAACAATTTCTATTAATGGTTCCTTTTTAGGGTTACATCTTTTCCTACTATAAAGCCTTCGCTTTTTACTCCCCGCTTTGACCCTGCTGGGACGCCGTCCTCCTCCGCTGCAGTCGGAGCCGTCAGAGCGGTGCTAGCGTGCTAGCTGTATACCGGGGCTAGCCCAAACGATGGCGGGCGTGCAGCACCAGGTGAGTACGCCGAATTCAATGCTGCGCACCCGAACAGGTGCTTTAATCGCCCGAATTAGCAAAAAGAGCCGTTATCGGGAGCCGACGCCGGTTAGCGGAGTTAGCTCGCTAGCTAGCTGCCCAGCGGGTCAGCTGAGACGAGCTGCTGTGGGACGTGGCAGCAGACGGGAAACGCCTCATTCCGCCAGACGTTGCGTTTCATTACATTGTGTTATCGGGTGTGGTCAACGTCACGCGTAATAAGTTGTGTTAACCTACATGTGCGTGTCCAGTGAGACCCACAGAAGCTATTTGTGTCCCTGCTGCAGGACGACCTGCTGAAGATGACACACAATGAAAACTGGAAGTGAGTGGAACCAGCTTACCCAGCATGCACCGTGTTCACTTTAGTTACCAGCTTACCCAGCATGCACCACATTCACTTTAGTTACCCGTTTACCCAGCATGCACCATGTTCACTTTAGTTACCAGCTTACCCAGCATGCACCATGTTCACTTTAGTTACCAGCTTACCCAGCATGCACCGTGTTCACTTTAGTTACCAACTTACCCAGCATGCACCACGTTCACTTTAGTTACCTGTTTACCCAGCATGCACCACGTTCACTTTAGTTACCAGCTTACCCAGCATGCACCATGTTCACTTTAGTTACCAGTTTACCCAGCATGCACCACGTTCACTTTAGTTACCCGTTTACCCAGCATGCACCATGTTCACGTTAGTTACCCGTTTACCCAGCATGCACCATTAATGACCCGTGTGCTCGTCTCTGCATCCCTCCGCTCCTCCCGCTCAGGATGCAGCACGAGCGGCTGCACGTGAAGCACCGGGGTCACGAGGCCATGCACGCCGAGATGGTGATGATCCTCGTCGCCACGCTGGTGGTGGCTCAGATCGTCCTGGTGCAGTGGAAGCAGCGGCACCACCGCTCCTACAATGTGAGTGGGGGCGAGGGCTCGCACCGCCCGGCATACCACAAAGAGGTGAAGAGTAACAAAGCGTCTCCTCCACAGCTGGTGACGCTGGTCCAGATGTGGGCGGTCCCTCTCTACTTCACCATCAAACTCTACTGGTGGAGGTTCCTGTCCATGTGGGGCATGTTCTCCGTCGTCACCAGCTACGTCATCTTCAGGGCCACCCGCAGGCCGCTGTCCTGCCGGACGCCGAGGTGGGCGCTGCACCCGTCACCCGCGTAGACCAGCTGATCTTAAACGGCTCCTCGTGTGTCCTCGCTAAGCTTCGGCGTTACACGGAGCAGCTCCAGATGGAGCCTCAGTAGGACGTTCCCCTCTCACCTGATGAATGTTTCGGCTGCTGAACGTTGCTGCTTTGCGCTGATGAGTGAGCCTGTTCCTCAGGATGGTGTACAAGTGGTTCCTGCTCATCTACAAGCTGAGCTACGCGGTGGGCGTCCTCGGCTACCTGGCCATCATGTTCACCATGTTCGGCTTCAACGTCTTCTTCAGGTGAGCTCGTCTCTCAGAAGAGCCCACGAGTAGTCTGTGACGTCGTGATGAATTCACCTGAGACCAACAGTCATGTGACGGCGTTCCGTGCAGGATCAAGGCGGAGGACTCCATGGACGTGGGCGTCGTCATGCTGTTCTACGGGCTCTACTACGGCGTCATGGGGAGGGACTTCGCCGAGATCTGCTCCGACTACATGGCGTCCACCATCGGGGTGGGCCCCCCCGCTTTCACCACCATTCATTTTAAGCAGTCGGAGACAGACAGAGGCAGCTGACGACCATTGTCTTCTCAGTACTACAACAGGGACGGCATGCCCAGCAGGAGTCTGAGCGAGGACATCTGCGCCGTGTGCGGTCAGAGGATCCTGGTGGACGTGGAGGAGGAAGGACTCATAGAAGACACCTACCAGCTGTCCTGTGGACACATGTATCCCCCCCTGAGGTGCTTGGTCACCGTGACGACCCGTCTTTAAGCTCCACAGCCCGGTTGCTCCTCCTCCCCGCTGTCCCCCTTAGTTACTGTTGCTACGGGACAGTTAGCCACGTCGATCCAAGGTCGCGTTGTTTATCCCGTTCTTTAACCAGCTGGGAAACTGTTGTTGTTGTTGTTGTTTTCACTAACAAGCTAAGAATCGTCTCGTAGGAAATCAGCGTTTCCGTGTTTTTCTGCCGGTTTCGTCCGTAGTGTTTTTTTTCTCTTCCTTAACTCCTCCCCCCTCGCCAGCTTCCACGAGTTCTGCATCCGCGGCTGGTGCATTGTGGGTAAGAAGCAGACGTGTCCGTACTGCAACGAGAAGGTGGACATGAAGAAGATGATGAACAACCCGTATCCTTGTTCTCATGGGACCAGAGGGTCCATGTTGTTGTTGTTGTTGTCGTCCTCCAACAAAAGGTGCAACTTCCTGTTTCCAAAGACCACTTCAATGGTTCGATGACGCTTTGTGAACAACGTCTTGTGTTTATTTGTGACATCATCGGCGTTTGTCTCCTCAACTCGCTCTCGTCCCTCCAGCTGGGAGAAGACGCACGTCCTCTACGGCCAGCTGCTCGACTGGCTCAGATACCTGGTTGCCTGGCAACCCATCATCATCGGCGTCGTCCACGGGATCAACTTCACCCTGGGCCTCGAGTAGGAGGACGGGGGGGTCGGCGGGTCTCCAGGGGGACGGCGTGGGGGCGGGTCTTCAGGGGGACGGCGTGATGCAGAAAAAAGAGACTTGGACAGAAGAAGCCTGATTGGAGGTTTGAGGCTCGTGGACCCTCAGAACCTTTTTACAAACCGGTCCACATGTTTCCACTTTTGTATCGTCTGTTTCTGTTTGATGGACACTCGGGTTCCTCCGCACTGTACGATACGTTTATATACATGTTTGTTTCTTAAATAGATTTATATATAAATGTATATGACTGCTGATCCTCTTCCCACAAACACTCCAAGGATCAGAAGTTTTCTTTTGCCAAATCAACATAAACATCGCCTTTGTTTATAAGACCGCTGCTGATCTTAACTTTGTATTTATTAAATATATATATATGTATATAAAAGCCTCACCGGTGTGTGTGTGTGTGTGTGTGTAGGTGTGTGTGTGTTATGTAAATGGTTTCATGTTTCATTCCATCTGTCTGATTATCAGGGTTTGGTTTCTACTGTTGTTCAGCCTTTTGTTAGTCAAAGCTCTTCTTTGTTATTATAATAAGAGAACCAGTTTGTGTTCTTCTTCACTGGTGGACTGAAACGACGCATCATGTTAAAGGAATTCGCTTTCATTTACTGCACTGTGTGTGTGTGTGTGTGTGTGTGTGTGTGTGTGTGTGTGTGTAGGTGTGCGTTTGTGTAACTGAGTCCCGCCCTAAACTCCAGCATTTTATATCTTTGCTCAAACTGTTCCTTCCTCTCGGCGCCATCGGAGTGAACTCAAGGTACGACCTCCGGATTCTTTCATTTCAATTAGTTTCAAGAGACGCGTTAATATTTAACACGATATTCTGGTTTGATACAGAAAGACTTACCCAGCATGCACCATGTTCACTTTAGTTACCCAGCATGCACCATGTACACTTTAGTTACCAGCTTACCCAGCATGCACCATGTTCACTTTAGTTACCCGTTTACCCAGCATGCACCATGTTCACGTTAGTTACCCGTTTACCCAGCATGCACCATGTTCACTTTAGTTACCAGCTTACCCAGCATGCACCATGTTCACTTTAGTTACCCGTTTACCCAGCATGCACCACGTTCACTTTAGTTACCAGCTTACCCAGCATGCACCACGTTCACGTTAGTTACCCGTTTACCCAGCATGCACCATGTTCACTTTAGTTACCCGTTTACCCAGCATGCACCATGTTCACGTTAGTTACCCGTTTACCCAGCATGCACCATGTTCACTTTAGTTACCTGTTTACCCAGCATGCACCACATTCACTTTAGTTACCCGTTTACCCAGCATGCACCATGTTCACTTTAGTTACCAGCTTACCCAGCATGCACCATGTTCACTTTAGATACCAGTTTACCCAGCATGCACCACGTTCACTTTAGTTACCAGCTTACCCAACATGCACCACGTTCACTTTAGTTACCTGTTTACCCAGCATGCACCACGTTCACTTTAGTTACCAGCTTACCCGGCATGCACCATGTTCACTTTAGTTACCCGTTTACCCAGCATGCACCACGTTCACTTTAGTTACCCGTTTACCCAGCATGCACCACGTTCACTTTAGTTACCAGCTTACCCAGCATGCACCACGTTCACGTTAGTTACCCGTTTACCCAGCATGCACCATGTTCACTTTAGTTACCCGTTTACCCAGCATGCACCATGTTCACGTTAGTTACCCGTTTACCCAGCATGCACCATGTTCACTTTAGTTACCCGTTTACCCAGCATGCACCATGTTCACTTTAGTTACCAGCTTACCCAGCATGCACCATGTTCACTTTAGTTACCCGTTTACCCAGCATGCACCACGTTCACTTTAGTTACCAGCTTACCCAGCATGCACCATGTTCACTTTAGTTACCAGCTTACCCAACATGCACCACGTTCACTTTAGTTACCTGTTTACCCAGCATGCACCACGTTCACTTTAGTTACCAGCTTACCCAGCATGCACCATGTTCACTTTAGTTACCTGTTTACCCAGCATGCACCACGTTCACTTTAGTTACCCGTTTACCCAGCATGCACCATGTTCACTTTAGTTACCCGTTTACCCAGCATGCACCATGTTCACGTTAGTTACCCGTTTACCCAGCATGCACCATGTTCACTTTAGTTACCCGTTTACCCAGCATGCACCATGTTCACTTTAGTTACCAGCTTACCCAGCATGCACCATGTTCACTTTAGTTACCCGTTTACCCAGCATGCACCACGTTCACTTTAGTTACCAGCTTACCCAGCATGCACCATGTTCACTTTAGTTACCAGCTTACCCAACATGCACCACGTTCACTTTAGTTACCTGTTTACCCAGCATGCACCACGTTCACTTTAGTTACCAGCTTACCCAGCATGCACCATGTTCACTTTAGTTACCTGTTTACCCAGCATGCACCACGTTCACTTTAGTTACCCGTTTACCCAGCATGCACCACGTTCACTTTAGTTACCTGTTTACCCAGCATGCACCACGTTCACTTTAGTTACCAGCTTACCCAGCATGCACCATGTTCACTTTAGTTACCTGTTTACCCAGCATGCACCACGTTCACTTTAGTTACCCGTTTACCCAGCATGCACCATGTTCACTTTAGTTACCTGTTTACCCAGCATGCACCATTAATGACCCGTGTGCTCGTCTCTGCATCCCTCCGCTCCTCCCGCTCAGGATGCAGCACGAGCGGCTGCACGTGAAGCACCGGGGTCACGAGGCCATGCACGCCGAGATGGTGATGATCCTCGTCGCCACGCTGGTGGTGGCTCAGATCGTCCTGGTGCAGTGGAAGCAGCGGCACCACCGCTCCTACAATGTGAGTGGAGGCGAGGGCTCGCACCGCCCGGCATACCACAAAGAGGTGAAGAGTAACAAAGCGTCTCCTCCACAGCTGGTGACGCTGGTCCAGATGTGGGCGGTCCCTCTCTACTTCACCATCAAACTCTACTGGTGGAGGTTCCTGTCCATGTGGGGCATGTTCTCCGTCGTCACCAGCTACGTCATCTTCAGGGCCACCCGCAGGCCGCTGTCCTGCCGGACGCCGAGGTGGGCGCTGCACCCGTCACCCGCGTAGACCAGCTGATCTTAAACGGCTCCTCGTGTGTCCTCGCTAAGCTTCGGCGTTACACGGAGCAGCTCCAGATGGAGCCTCAGTAGGACGTTCCCCTCTCACCTGATGAATGTTTCGGCTGCTGAACGTTGCTGCTTTGCGCTGATGAGTGAGCCTGTTCCTCAGGATGGTGTACAAGTGGTTCCTGCTCATCTACAAGCTGAGCTACGCGGTGGGCGTCCTCGGCTACCTGGCCATCATGTTCACCATGTTCGGCTTCAACGTCTTCTTCAGGTGAGCTCGTCTCTCAGAAGAGCCCACGAGTAGTCTGTGACGTCGTGATGAATTCACCTGACACCAACAGTCATGTGACGGCGTTTGTGAGTCGTCCTTCATTCGGCGAGTCGACGGATTACACCGGCGCGGTGCAGATAAACCGGCCCAGTGTCTCCACGTCTCTGAACGCGTCCCCCTGCTCGTGGCGCCTCGCTGACCGGCCGTCTCTGTCTCCGTCTCCGGGCAGGATCAAGGCGGAGGACTCCATGGACGTGGGCGTCGTCATGCTGTTCTACGGGCTCTACTACGGCGTCATGGGGAGGGACTTCGCCGAGATCTGCTCCGACTACATGGCGTCCACCATCGGGGTGGGCCCCCCCGCTTTCACCACCATTCATTTTAAGCAGTCGGAGACAGACAGAGGCAGCTGACAACCATTGTCTTCTCAGTACTACAACAGGGACGGCATGCCCAGCAGGAGTCTGAGCGAGGACATCTGCGCCGTGTGCGGTCAGAGGATCCTGGTGGACGTGGAGGAGGAAGGACTCATAGAAGACACCTACCAGCTGTCCTGTGGACACATGTATCCCCCCCTGAGGTGCTTGGTCACCGTGACGACCCGTCTTTAAGCTCCACAGCCCCGTTGCTCCTCCTCCCCGCTGTCCCCCTTAGTTACTGTTGCTACGGGACAGTTAGCCACGTCGATCCAAGGTCGCGTTGTTTATCCCGTTCTTTAACCAGCTGGGAAACTGTTGTTGTTGTTGTTGTTTTCACTAACAAGCTAAGAATCGTCTCGTAGGAAATCAGCGTTTCCGTGTTTTTCCGCCGGTTTCGTCCGTAGTGTTTTTTTTCTCTTCCTTAGCTCCTCCCCCCTCGCCAGCTTCCACGAGTTCTGCATCCGCGGCTGGTGCATTGTGGGTAAGAAGCAGACGTGTCCGTACTGCAACGAGAAGGTGGACATGAAGAAGATGATGAACAACCCGTATCCTTGTTCTCATGGGACCAGAGGGTCCATGTTGTTGTTGTTGTTGTCGTCCTCCAACAAAAGGTGCAACTTCCTGTTTCCAAAGACCACTTCAACGGTTCGATGACGCTTTGTGAACAACGTCTTGTGTTTATTTGTGACATCATCGGCGTTTGTCTCCTCAACTCGCTCTCGTCCCTCCAGCTGGGAGAAGACGCACGTCCTCTACGGCCAGCTGCTCGACTGGCTCAGATACCTGGTTGCCTGGCAACCCATCATCATCGGCGTCGTCCACGGGATCAACTTCACCCTGGGCCTCGAGTAGGAGGACGGGGGGGTCGGCGGTTCTCCAGGGGGACGGCGTGGGGGCGGGTCTCCAGGGGGACGGCGTGGGGGCGGGTCTCCAGGGGGACGGCGTGATGCAGAAAAAAGAGACTTGGACAGAAGAAGCCTGATTGGAGGTTTGAGGCTCGTGGACCCTCAGAACCTTTTTACAAACCGGTCCACATGTTTCCACTTTTGTATCGTCTGTTTCTGTTTGATGGACACTCGGGTTCCTCCGCACTGTACGATATGTTTATATACATGTTTGTTTCTTAAATAGATTTATATATAAATGTATATGACTGCTGATCCTCTTCCCACAAACACTCCAAGGATCAGAAGTTTTCTTTTGCCAAATCAACATAAACATCGCCTTTGTTTATAAGACCGCTGCTGATCTTAACTTTGTATTTATTAAATATATATATATATATATATATATATATATATATATATGCCTCACCGGTGTGTGTGTGTGTGTGTTATGTAAATGGTTTCATGTTTCATTCCATCTGTCTGATTATCAGGGTTTGGTTTCTACTTGCTAGTCAAAGCTCTTCTTTGTTATAATAACAGTTTGTGTTCTTCTTCACTGGTGGACGGAAACGACGCATCATGTTAAAGGAATTCGCTTTCATTTACTGCACTGTG
This sequence comes from Gasterosteus aculeatus, assembly GCF_964276395.1. Classification (NCBI taxonomy): domain Eukaryota; kingdom Metazoa; phylum Chordata; class Actinopteri; order Perciformes; family Gasterosteidae; genus Gasterosteus; species Gasterosteus aculeatus. Next base: position 785,149 of record NC_135694.1, on the reverse strand, counting down.
TGTGTGTGTGTGTGTGTGTGTAGGTGTGCGTTTGTGTAACTGAGTCCCGCCCTAAACTCCACCATTTTATATCTTTGCTCAAACTGTTTCTTCCTCTCGGCGCCATCGGAGTGAACTCAAGGTACGACCTCCGGATTCTTTCATTTCAATTAGTTTCAAGAGACGCGTTAATATTTAACACGATATTCTGGTTTGATACAGAAAGACTTTAGAAGAAGAAGATTCCTCTTTGTTTTAGTTGCAGTTTGTGTTGAGATCAAGTTTATTTCCTGGTTCATCTCCCTGATCCGACGTCTTAACCCAAATTGGTGGAACGAGCTGATGAAGTCTCTCCGTTTCCTTTTATTGGGCCGATTCAGTTCTTTTCTGAAGCGTTTTCTTCTACATGTGTTTAGTTCGTGTCTCAACATGAGTGACTGCTTAAGGAAGAAGGCCGTAAAGCCCGGCTGCCACCCGTTCCACTCCCGCCCGGACTTTGATCTTGGCTCGCAGTCTGATGTCATTCGGCCCGCAGTCTCGGTCTTTTAATGTATTATTTATGGCCCACTAGCACCTTTAAATAAATCACAAAATGTTCAAAATCAAAACTCCCACTTTTCCACAGGAGCTAGCCCCCCCCACCCCCCTTCTATGGATCCTAGAAACACCCCCGGGTGGGGGCTCCTTGGATGTAGTGGTAGCAGACTCCTGTTTCCACCTATTGTTCTGCTGAAGAGGCGTTTCGGACCACTGGAGATATTTGAAATGTCTGAAACATCCTTAACATCTTCTTTTCTCCCCCGCAGACTGTTCGCAGCCAAGTGAGATTAGGAACAAGGATGCATCAGGATCAGGATGTTGAGACCATGGTGAGCCGACTGATCCACAGTTTTTGTATTTAATCAACCAGTTTGTGTATCTTTTATTCTCTCACTTGGTTTCCTGCAGGAAGGACATCCACATTCTCTCAAAGTGAAGAACACGGAGGGGAAACTATATAAGATCCAATGTGATGAACCTCGCACAGTGATGGAGCTCATTAAGTCATCTGAAAGCTATCAAGAGAACAGTTTTACAGATGGACGTATTGTGGTTCAGTTGGGTGAGGGGGGTAAGGAACATGCTCTTGCAACACATTTCCCTTGTTCTTGTATCCGTGACGAAGAGATGATCACTTTATTAAGCAACGATAACAAGGTTGAAGCCTCTCGAGACCAATGTGACCAAAAGGTGCATTCAAAAGACAAGTATTCTGTCTTCTACATCGACACAGTCGGAGGGAAAGACACCAAATCAAAGAAGCTTTTCATAAACACTGTATTTAAAACGTTCAAGTATCTGCGCGTCTATGGGGAGAAGGGGATCACTGTGGAAGAGGCTCTGAAGAGAGACGGTCGCTTTCTCGATCTTGGAAACTTCGAACTGTGTAACATCAAGGACAACATGTACACTACACCCAAAGAAAAAGTCGATGGCCTGCATGAGAAAAAGTTCAAGATATGTCTTCCACGGGGCGTTCACCTTGAGACACCTAAGATTAAGAAGGAAGCAGCAGGATCACAGTCTGAGACTAAGAAGGAAGCAGCAGGATCACAGTCTAAGATTAAGAAGGAAGCAGCAGGATCACAGTCTAAGATTAAGAAGGAAGCAGCAGGATCACAGCCTGAGATTAATGATAAGATCTCAGCTGTACTGCAGCAGAGAGGAACCAGTGTCACAGGGGGAAACATTGAGGAGATTAGTAAAAGGCTTCGTGAGCAGTACCCAGATCTGAAACGGCTGATGGAGAGTAGGTTCTCTGGTCTGGGATCTTATGAGGAAGCCTTAGAGCTGAGACGGGAAGACTTTGGAAAGATCGAGGGCGCATTCAGTGAAGTCCACAGAATCATGAAGATGCTGGAACTGGGGAAATCCGTCTGCAAAGTGATTGTTGAGGGAAAAGTGGTGGGAACAGGCTTTGTGCTGTTTGACAATTTCATCCTGACTAACGCACACTTGTTCATCGATTGTATAATAAAAGGAAAGCTGAGGGAGGATGTCTATTTCACGTTTAACTATGTAGAACCTGAGCCGCATGCAAAGTACCAATACTTTAAGCTGGCTGACCGTGACATCTGCTACAACAATGATGATCTTGATTATGCCATAGTTCAGATTGAACCATACGCCACACCAGACCAGCTCGAGGTGCCACCAGGGCTCCTGAAGAAATTCGGTCAAAAACCGGCAAATGGCCATGGCTGTATCCTCGGCCACCCGGGAGGAGCCCTGAAGAAGATGGATCCGATATGTATCATTGAGAAAGAGAACAGGGAACAAGCCGTCATCAGTAGCATAGGGAACCATAGGGACGATAGGTTTGTTGTCCACGCAATCAAAAATGGGCTCAAAAAAGACCCATTTGCAGATGTCGTGACTTATAACACTTTCATGTATCACGGCGCCTCCGGCTCTCCAGTGTTCGATGTCTGCGGTAGAGTTTTTGGTTTGCACACTTCTGGCTTTCACTATGGGTTTAACAACTCAAAGCACAGCCTGATCGAGTTCGCTCAGCCTCTGCTTAATATATTTAAGGACTTTGTGAGCAAGCTAGACGAGGAGAAGTTGAAGAGAGTCGAGGAGGAGACTCGGGGAAATCATTACCTGGAAGAACTGATCGAGAGCGTCCTCAAGACAGAGCGAGCACTCCCTGATGTGGACTCACCAATGGAGATAGATTGACAGATGCTCCCGTTCACACATCATGTGTTGTTGTATCGTCGCCATGCCCACAGACTCACGGAGGTGAAGTGCCAACGTTACGCAGCGCTGAGAGTCAAATAGTCAAATGTGACTTTGTTTCCTTCTCTGCATTACTTCTGTATCTGTTATTTGAAGTGTTGTCACATGTTGCGTGTCTGAAAGTATCATATTAACAGCTAAGTATGTTCTTTTTATTTAGTTTGTGTGTTGGTTTGGGTCCGATTCTTCTTTTTGACATATCTGCCTTTTCTTTTTACCCATGTGGCTTTGGGACTCCTGATATATTCACATTATATTAAATGATTATCTTCACAATCAGTTTCCTGTCATTCATCTTCATTATTCTTGTCGCCATCGACTCAAACAATAACTTCGGCTTTTACGGCTCCTGATTTCATTTTATTTTTAAGTGCACCATTTAAAGGCCGTCAGTCAAACGCCTGCAGCTTCCCAAGTGGACATGAAGATGCGTCGACTAGAGAGACTTAATTTACCTTTAAATGACATCTTGTGACATTCTGCACAAACTGTTTGTATTTTGTTCATCTCTTAAATCTTCTTATTCCATTTTCCACAAAACCATCTCACCACATTACCAGCAAATTAAGCAGTTATACATAATTAACCTTTAATGTTACAGTGTAACTTTCAACTGATTTCGGCGGGTCGGCGTGGGGGCGGGTCTCCAGGGGGACGGCGTGGGGGCGGGTCTCCAGGGGGACGGCGTGATGCAGAAAAAAGAGACTTGGACAGAAGAAGCCTGATTGGAGGTTTGAGGCTCGTGGACCCTCAGAACCTTTTTACAAACCGGTCCACATGTTTCCACTTTTGTATCGTCTGTTTCTGTTTGATGGACACTCGGGTTCCTCCGCACTGTACGATACGTTTATATACATGTTTGTTTCTTAAATAGATTTATATATAAATGTATATGACTGCTGATCCTCTTCCCACAAACACTCCAAGGATCAGAAGTTTTCTTTTGCCAAATCAACATAAACATCGCCTTTGTCTATAAGACCGCTGCTGATCTTAACTTTGTATTTATTAAATATATATATATGTATATAAAAGCCTCACCGGTGTGTGTGTGTGTTCTGTAAATGCATCTTCATTATTCTTGTCGCCATCGACTCAAACAATAACTTCGGCTTTTACGGCTCCTGATTTCATTTTATTTTTAAGTGCACCATTTAAAGGCCGTCAGTCAAACGCCTGCAGCTTCCCAAGTGGACATGAAGATGCGTCGACTAGAGAGACTTAATTTACCTTTAAATGACATCTTGTGACATTCTGCACAAACTGTTTGTATTTTGTTCATCTCTTAAATCTTCTTATTACATTTTCCACAAAACCATCTCACCACATTACCAGCAAATTAAGCAGTTATACATAATTAACCTTTAATGTTACAGTGTAACTTTCAACTGATTTGGATCATTACGTTTGTGCAATATTCACAAAGTGAGTTTAACGTTACAAATATTAATGATACGTTTGAAAGGACTTTCTTCATTAAAATAATGTATCTGTCGATCATCTGCAAAGTGTGAGGAGAACAGAAGGATCCCGTGGAAGCGGGTCGTCTTCTCCTCCTCCCACAGCGCAGCGCAGCCTCCTCCAGAACTCCGCCCTGCCCTCCTCCCGCTGAGGCCACTCCAGGTAGGTGTTGGAGCTCATGAGTTTGCGCAGCTTGCAGAAGCGCTTGGGGACGTCTTCCTTGGACAGCGGCTCCAGCAGGACCAAGATGGCCGCCTCTCCGCCGGCACTGCCGTCGAACAGCTTGAAGTGCGAGAAGTCCAGCTCGTAGCGGCACCAGTCCGACAGGACGAAATTCTCCGAGAGGACGAAGACGGTGCGCCGGCTGCGCTCCATGGCGCTCATGATGTTGTCCACGATCCAGTGTCCGGGAAGGAAGTCCCGCTTGTGGAGGCACAGGGTCAGAGGTCGCGGGGCTCTGTGGGTCGTAGCGCCTTCATCGTTGTCCCTGGAGGAGTTAGAACCAGAGGGACGGTAACAGCTATGAGTTCATGTGGGTGTTGCTCATCGTCTTCTACCAAACTTCAACTCGCATTCTGGAGACCGTTGGTCAAAGTCGCCTCGTTCAGAAGACCAACGGGTGGCGACTCGGTACCTTCAAGGTCTTTTGGCTTTTTACTCGCCAACTAACAAACATGAAGAAACGTAAAACTAAAATGTAGCTCGACGGTACCTCGGCTCCTCCAGCTCAGGTACCAGGAAGTTCTCCACCCAGCCGGCGTCTCTCTCGCTGTAGGACACGAAGGCGTCGTAAGACAGCAGCTGCTCCGACTCCTCGCCGTCTCTGCGCCGCCGCCGCCGGGAGCTCCGTTTGGCCCTCAGCCACGCCCACATCATCTTGAGGTACCAGAACGCGTGGAGGCGCCACAGCAGGACACACGCCAGCACCCCCACTAACAGCGCCGCCCCGCAGCTCACGGACACGAACAGAACCCGGTGGCACGCGACCACGGACAGCCGGACTCGGCCCACCGGTTCCCCCTGCAGGTGGAGAGGGGAGTCGCAGACGTAGCTCTCCGCTCCGTCGGTCAGATGCACGTCTCCGACGCCGTGAAGCGCCGACCGGAGGAAGTGGACAAAATCACAGGAGCACACAAATTTGTTCTGACCCGCTTGGAGGTCCTGGAGCCGCTTGTACCCCCGGAGATCCGCGGGGCCGAAGGTGTTCAGGGTGTTCGACTGTGGGAGAACGCGGGTGGCGTCACGCCGGGAGAAGACAGAGAACCGCGGCGGGAACGACAGATGCTCCTTACCTGCACTGTGAGGGTCTGCAGGTTGGGGAACCGGCCTCCAGGGGGAAGCCTCAGCAACTTGTTCCCAGAGAGGTGGAGCTCCCTCAGGGCGGGGAGGGGCACCGTGAAGCGGTTGAGATCATTGTAGCTCAGATCCAAGACCTGTACGTGAGAGAGCAACGGATAAACGGGGTGTTTGCTGCGACCGGTCCGGTCCTCAGGGTCCCGCCTCAGTACCTCCAGAGTTACGGGTAGACAGGGCGTGATGCTGGTGAGTTTGGCCCTAGAGATGTTGAGGTATCGCAGGGTGGAGGGCCAGGTGCAGCCCATGGGCATGGAGCTGTATCCGTTCCTGCTGATGTCCAGGTGGGTCAGTTTGGAAAGCTTGGCTACCTGCTGGCTCATCGTGGACAAAGACTGGACAGCAGAGAAGACAGAGACAGACACGTCTTCAGGTCAGGACTTTGTTCAATGTTTTTCTCTAAAGTGCAGCCAGAGTTTGGACCTTGATAAATGTTACATTTATTCACCAAAAATAGTTTTTTCAAGGCACCTTCAGAGCGTTTCCGCTGACGTTTAAAGCCCGGAGGCCCTTCAGGGTGCCGTCGCCGTTGCACAGCGTCTCCATCATGGTCAGGTCAGTCAGCAGGTTGTCGGACAGGTCCAGGTACTGCAGGTTCACCAGCAGGCGGGACGTGAGACACGGCATCACGAACACCTGAGGGGAAAAGTTCAGACTTCAAACGGGGACACCGGGCGCCCGCCGTGTCCGCGCCGCAGCGGCCGCCGTCCTCACCTGACTGTTTATGATGGACACTTTGCTGGGGTAGTGCAGCAGAAAGGACAGTTCCAGAAAGGAGGCGAAATGAAAGACTTTCAGCACCACGATGTTGCGCATGAAGAACTCGTCGATGCTTTTATGGTCGGTCCGTTTGGCTCGCTCCCACCTGGCGCCAAACAGAGAAACAACACAGCACCAAACTACTCAGCAAGAAGGCCGGTGATTGGTCAATTAAACATGCTGCGAAGGGGAGGAGCTAAGGCCCAAACCAGGAAATGACTGGAACTGTGGCAAGGTGCCGTTCAACCAAACGTCTCCTAATGCGGCCTGACAGGCGGTACCACAGAACTTAGCTAGATGGTGCCGGTTTCCTACCTCCCCTCGCCTGACAGGGTGAGGCCGTCTATGAACAGCGAGGTGAGCGGCGCTCCATTCATCACCATGAGAAGATCAACGATGGCCTCGTCGGACACAGAGAAGTTGCGGAAGGTGATTTTCCTGAAAAGTGACATCAGAGGCGGATTTGTTGGTTTGCCCGTTTTACATCTGTGAGAATATAAGTTGAATCACCCCAAGAACGTATTGATAATGGCATAAAATTGCGAATGTACTGAAATGGTTTGTTTATTCGGTCTCTAATTACATGTAATCATTTGTACAACATTGAACATTGGATGAAGGTTCAAAATGCTTTGTTTTAAATGTTTTTACAAAGAGAATTTCCTCATATTTCTCTACGTTTTTGCCTGTGATGTCTCCCCTGAAGAGAAACCTGTAATGGGAAAATGATATGTGACCCTTTTAAATGCTTCATTTGTATAACCAGTTTATTAGTTGCAAGTGCTTAGATCACAAAGGCCCTGACATAAGAACTGATGTCTCCCACTTGGATTAGATGTTTCCAGCGTCATAGCTGTAGAGATTGAACAAAGTGTTTGTTATGTCTATGACCACCTTTGTTTAAGCATGTTGGGAGAGCAAGGATACGGTCAAAGAACTGACGTGTCTTACATGGACAAGGTGTTCCCAGTACCCTGACTGTAGAGACTCAACAAGATGGTTAACGGTTTCTGTTGACGCCACCGATATCTAAACTTAGGTATAAGAACTGCCTCGATGTGTTGGGAAGAAAAGGAGGTTCTTGACAGTCTACTGACCACGTAGCTGTTGTGACCCTTTTTCCCTTGCAAGGAAATAAACGGAGAAAAGACATACTTGACTCAGAGCCTTTGATTCTTACTTAACGATTGTCTGTGCAAAATCTTCCACCACAAACCCAATGTTTGGGTACCGCATGTCTAACGTACCCTTTCAGTGTGTGATCCTCAGTACTTCATGAGGAATTCTGCATGAGCACAAGAAGCAAAGAAGGAGGCACTGGGGACCGACCTGACCCTCCTGCTGGCCGTCTCTCTGAAGGGCTGAGCAGACCGGTTCCTCATCACATTGAGGTCCTCCAGAACCAGCTGCGTCTCGGGGTAAGACACGTCCCCGAGCACAGCCGAGGCCAAAGATGTGTTCCCTAAAAATGGGCCGCGGAGCCTCAACGTGACGCGATCCAGGGGCCAAACGTACGCCAGAGCCCCGGCTTCGTACCTGCAGGGAGAGAAGGAGACGGGGAATAGAACGAGCTTCACAGGGACGGCAAACTGTGGCTTCACAACGCAATGCGTCAACCTTTGGTCATTTACAACCGCTAATGGAGAATTTCCTTCATTGAACAAAACCCGATGACACGCTCACGAAAACTCCTCTTCTACTTTAAATATCACCTTGCTTCTACTTTCCCTACTTTGCTTATTGTCGATTTACAGTCTTAAACCTCAGAATCCGATTGATCATCTTTTTAGATCTTGTATTTTAAGTGGATGAACATCGTGTTCACAGTAACACATGTGTTGCATTTGACCTCTTGAGGACCTTCACCTGGTCAGGTTGTTGGCGTCCACGGTGAGCTCCTCCAGCTCCGTGACTCCAGACAGGTCTCCTCTCTTCAGCTCCTCCAGAGCAGGACTTCCAAACCGCAGCCTCCTCAGCCGCACCAGCGGCCGAAACACGGCGCCAGAGCCCAGGCGGCTGGAGGACACAAGAGGCGTGAACAATCGCGCGCGAGCCGCTGGTCCTTTGAGCGCTTGACTCGGCGGGCGCTTCACCTGTACGGGTTGTGGAGCAGGTTGAGCTCCCGCAGAGCTCCGAGCCGGAGGAACCAGCGGTGGTCGAGGACGCTCAGCTGGTTGTCGGACAGATCCAGCTCCTCCAGGCTCCACAGGGGGTCAAACGCTGACGGGTGGATCGCGGACACTTTGTTACCTGCAGGACGTGTGATGAAATCCTTCATTCTAGGAGGGTCCATGAACACACATTTGTAAAGAAGCTAAACTATTATGGTACAAGTGTCACGTCTCATTAGCTCCCCGCCTACCAGACCATCACAATCCCCCAATCAACGTTACCATGGAGACTGAGGGACCCCAGCGCCCCGTGTCCTGTCAGATCGTCGCCCGTTACCGCGGTGATGTAGTTGAAGGAGAGGTCGAGAGTCAGCGCCCGGTCCGTTACCGTGGGAACGCAAGTCCATCCGCCGCAGGAGCAGTTGCAGGCGAGCCGGCGGTCACAGCGATCGCAGGACGGCCTCCTGACCTCTGGGTTTGACCTCTGACCCCAGAGGAGGAGGAGGAGGAGGAGGGCGAGGTGGCGGTCGGGCGGCTGGCCCATCCTGCGTTGAAGGCGGCGAGTGGACGAATGAATCGTCGAGTGAATCGAGCATCAAGAGGAGGACGAAAGCAAAGTGAAAGAAAGAGGAAGTCGGATCTGACAGAAGAGGAAGTGTGACGTTCATTAAGGTTTTCAGTTCCGCTCATCCATCAGCTGAAGTTACACAATATAAATCACACATACACGATTGATCGCGTGTGCTCGTGTTCTCTGAACCGCTGTTGTAAAGCCGATGAATCAAAACAAGCGACGAGTCAAACTCTTTGTGTGGCTTTTCTCATCTTACATGAGTGCGTGTTTCTGTATTCCAGCTCCGTGCGGACTGACGTGATGATTCCTGATTAAAGGACGTGAAGCGGAAGCTGGAGGAGACGAGGTAGTGAGCATGAAGAGGTGACAAGACCTTCTAGTGCCAACGTGTGTGAATAAGAACGTCTGGAGAGTTCTGTCAGAAACATCCGTAGAGGGATGACAAATGTGTGAAATACCTTTTGACGTGTAAGTCCGTGTTTGTTGTGAGCAGCCACACGTTGCACACGTGTTCTCTGTCACGTCATCAGAGGTGCCAAAAGTATTCACATTCATTACTCAAGTAGAAGTACAGATACTAGGGTTTGTTTTAACCTGTTTATAATGATGGAAACACGGTCGTTTATTTTAAGTATGTTCAGGCTTCATGAGCAAATACAGAATCCCTTTGTGTTCGTTTCCAAAGCCGCATTAAGACACACATCACTTTATTTAATACGCTGCTTGCAAGTCGCTGTGTTGTGACTCTCAATCAAACATTTAGGACAAACCCACGGTCACGAAGAGGAAGAGGAGGAAGAGGAGGAGGGTCCATGTCGATAAATACCAACTTTCCACCGACCACTTTTCCCACCCGGTGTTTTTTGTGTGTGTGTGTTTTTGAACTGCGACAAGCCGGAAGCAACGAGGCTGTTTTTAAAACGTAAGGAGTAGAAGTAAAAAGTCCTCTGAAAAATAAATACTCCAGTAAAGTATAGATACACAAAATGTCTACTCAAGTACAGTAAGGAAGTATTTGTACTTCGTTACTTGACACCTCTGTCACGTCATACAGTGTAACCGCGGTAAAGGACCGTGACCACAGAGACATCTGCTCCAGGCAACACTTCCCCATTTCGTCCCCATCAAGAGACGCGAGGAGGACAGATCTTTGCTTCATGGTTAACGTTTGGGAGCAGTTCTCCTCCCTGTGGACAGGAGGCGCCACACTCCTTCTCCAGCGTGGCGGTGGGCCGAGCGCGGGAGGGAAGATGTCTGCCGGTGAGGAGCATAACAAAGGATCATCAGTAATGTTCTACAACACGAGGCACATTCGTTCCTTTGACGGCAGCAGTTGTGTGTGTGCATAAAATGTTCTGCACAATAGAAGAAGAGAAAGTAACTATGTGATAAATAATGAATAAAATAGAGACGTACCCCAGAAGAACCGGAGTTCTTCTGGGCTGCGAGCTCCTCAAGAAGAGGATCAACGCCTCCTGCAACGAGACCACCTGAGGGGGAGGAGCCTGCCGGTCTGGCCCCACCCATATTACTCTGAGCGGTAACCGTGGCAACGTGAGACCTCCTCCCGGGGGATCGAAATGATTAGAGCGTAGCCGTGCGATGACATCATCATCATCATCATCATCACTGGTTCTTCTTACATGTGTAACGTGTGCCATGAAATCACAATCAAATGTTTGACAGGTTTGTGTGTTTTTTCACAACTCGTCCTTTTGGACTCAAACAAAGTTGTGTTGCTCTGACAAAAACAGCTCTGACTGAGTTTAGAAGAGAAGAGAGAAAATGACTCATGACGATAATACGAATAAAAGGTATAAAGGTAAAATCTCTGCTTGTGATTATTATTTTCTGTGTAAACAGTCACACGAAGTCTTCTTCACAGCCGGGAAGTGACTTTGTGTTTGTGTTGTTGTTGTGTTGTTTGGCTGTGACCTGTTGTAATAGTTCTGCTTTAAAGAAACGTTTAAATAATAAAATAATCCGAGGAATTAAAGAGTTGAATTAAAGCTTGAGTCTCTCAGATGGTTTCAGAGGGTCAAAGGTCAAGAGAGGAACATGTAGATTTATGTTCAGAGGTACTTTTAATCTGCTTAAGTAAATCCACTTTCTGCCGCCTTCACCTTTGACCTTTGACCTCCCCAGGGTGACTCAGCTCGGGTAAACTGTCCCCGCTCACGTCGCCCGGTTCCACCAATGATTAATAAAGCGAGCCGGGATAAAAGCCGGCGGGTCGGACTCGGGGGACAGAGCGAGGACGAGGACACGATGAGGACGCTGCTGAGGGTGTGCGTGTGCGTGTGTGTGTGTCTGGCCGCGGCGCAGGACAACCTGGATTACGACGACTACGAAGTGGTGAGTTATCGCTCACATGTCATCTGCGTGTAAAACATTTTATTCTAATAAGAACAACTGTATGAAACTAGAGTGTTTAACGCGGTTTCATCCCATGTTCACATTTATCTGCTGGAAACGGATTAAAACCAGATCACATTTCTTATGATGGAAAAACAACACTCACTCAGTTTGAGACGCGGCCCAACTGACGCGTCTTTTAATGTTCTGATACGTCATCATGTTTCATACGTCTTCTTTTGTCTTTGACAGGACAACAAGGGCTCATCTGCAAAGAATGCAACGGTGCGTAGAATATTATATAGAACATCACAGAATATTATATAGAATATCACAGAATATTCAATAGAATATCACAGAATATTATATAGAACATCACAGAATATTATATAGAACATCACAGAATATTATATAGAATATCACAGAATATTATATAGAATATCACAGAATATTATAATCTACATTATCGTAGCATTTGTTTAATCACCTTTATCTTACTCTGATGTATTTGTGTCCCCCCCGTGACGCGCCGTCTTCTCTCGTGTCCCTTCAGGCCAAAGCGGCGGCCGTAGACGCCCGTGGGCACCGCCCACTGACGAGGGGCGGGGACACCTACACCCGCAACCGCAATGTCCCGCCCCCTATCAGCGGCGGAGCCAGGTACGTTAAAACAGGGCCCCCTGAAAGACGATGAAAACACATCCATTGAGATTTAAAGATATGTTCATACAGACATACACCCGTCTCACTGCGCCGTGGTGACCCCCCCCGCCCCCCCGGGGGCTCTTCTTTCACCCAGGTACCGCGGCCGTCCCACCCCCGCTCCGGTCGGGGGGCAGCAGCCGAAGGAAAAGGAGAGGCAGCCGGATGAGGGCGGATGCATGCACGCCGCTGAGGAGATGGTAGGAGGCCTTTGTGTCCTCGCCCCCCCCCTCACTGATCCACACTAACCACAGACCCCCCCCCCCCTCACTGATCCACACTAACCACAGACCCCCCCCCCCTCACTGATCCACACTAACCACAGACCCCCCCCCCCCCTCACTGATCCACACTAACCACAGACCCCCCCTCATTGATCCACACTAACCACAGACCCCCCCTGCAGGGTGTTTTGTGTCCCAGCGGCTGCGAGCTGAAGACGATGCTGCTGAAGCAAGAGAGAAATGTCAAGACGGTAAAAACATCTTTTACTTGAAATCCGAGGGATTACTTTGTTGTTCCTGTTGCATGCGGTGACTTCCTGTTACATGCAGTGACTTCCTGTTACATGCAGTGACTTCCTGTTACTTGCAGTGACTTCCTGTTACTTGCAGTGACTTCCTGTTACCTGCAGTGACTTCCTGTTACATGCAGTGACTTCCTGTTACTTGCAGTGACTTCCTGTTACCTGCAGTGACTTCCTGTTACATGCAGTGACTTCCTGTTACATGCAGTGACTTCCTGTTGCCTGCAGTGACTTCCTGTTGCATGCGTTGCTTTTATCCACAGGGCATCAACGAGCTCAAGCCTCGGGTGGAGGATTTGTCCCAAGCTTCCAACAGCGTCTACACCTACGTCACCAGCATGTCCACCTCGCTGAGGGAGAGGCAGAGGGTGGTCAACGGTACGTCGCACCGCAGGTTCTAACCTCTGCTGCTGGAGACTCAGGGCCCAGCTGAGACCAGGACACCTTCTACCTCTAAGAACAGTTCACATTGAAACCACTTTCATTTGGTGACGATGAATCCTGGATCTGTTTCATCCCCTTTACAATCGTTCTCTCAGGCAACAACAGGGTGGTGATTCAGTACACCGACCGGGTGGAGGAACAACACGCCTACATCAAGGACACAGTGGACACCACCTTCCCCTCCACCATCAGAGTGCTGCAGGTAAATATATATATCTATACATATAGATATGTACATGCATTTTATTGTCGCCTCTCAGAAATGTTTCCTTCTTCTAAGTAATGTCTTGGAGAGAAGGTAGACGATGAGCTTGAACCTCTGTGTGCTGCAGGGGGTCCTGGACAAGATCAGGATAAAGATCCAGAGGCTGGAGATGGCCATCGAGGCCCAGAAGGGGGAGTGCCAGGAGCCGTGCCAGACCAAATGTCCCATACCGGTGGTGTCCGGTAAGTGTGGTGACCCCTAGAGGGCGCAGGATTCGATACATTAGTGACCAGCAGGGGGCGACTCCTCTGGTCCGATAGACCATAAAGCAGGGGACGCTTTAGGGCGGGGCTACACGCTGATTTCATCTTCTGATAAAAACCAAAATGTGACGGCCATAATTGGATTAATGAGCGGAGGATTTGAACAGGTTTGAATAGAGTTATCTTTAGCTATCAATGCTAATGCTACAGATTAATGAAGCAGACACCCTGTAGTTCTTTGGTGGAGCAGAAGAGTAAACCCGTTCTCCTGGTGGGGGGTTCAGGGAAGGAATGTGAGGAGATCTACCGCCGTGGAGGAACAGACTCCCAGATGTACTTGATCCAGCCGGATCCCTTCTACCCTGCTTACAAGGTCTTCTGTGACCAGACCACCCAGAACGGAGGTGAGGGTCCACCTCCGGCAGGCCATCTGACCTTTCACCGTGGGTTCCTTTGTTGGTACTTTGGATATTTGATATTTCTCTACCTTCTTCTCTCCCAGGGTGGCTGCTCATCCAGAACCGGCTCGACGGAAGCGTCGACTTCGGCCGCCGCTGGGACGAATATCGCCGCGGTTTTGGCAACACTGCCTTCGACGTCGGAAAGGGTCACTGCGAGACTCCAGGTGAGACCTTTGACCCCTGACCCCAGACACCAGCCTAGAATAGTTTTTGTTATCAAAATTTACTGTTTTGATTACTTTAGCAAAACGTACTTTAACTCGTTACAGTTTTACCCCCCGTGATGTACAGAGACCTTCGTTTTGTAAATGATCCACTGGTTTTTGTTGCGGTTACCTGCGTTATTCTTTAAAGTTATGGTTGACCAGCGTACCTTTCTCCTCCGTCACCTGACAGGTGAACAGTGGCTGGGCAACGACCGTATTAGTCAACTGACCAAGATGGGCCCCACTGAGGTCCTCATTGAGATGGAGGACTGGACAGGAGCCAGAGTGAGTCCTCCTCCAGCGACTGCAGGGATTATTACCTGAAGATTTCCAAAAGTCAATCAGTCATGTAGAAAAAAGTTTTGAAAATTCACAGTTTAGCATTTAGCATCATAAATGAGTCGTGTTAGAGATGACATAGAGACAAACAACAATTCACTCTCACACAGCGTGAGAAAAAGTCAAAAACGTTTTTAAAAGACAAAAAGTTGTCTAAATGAACATATTTTAGTTAGTATGCTCATTCAATCCCACCTCCTCCCCTTTTCACGTAGGTCCACGCCCAATATCGCCAGTTCACCGTCATGGGCGAGACGGCCAGCTACGTGCTGGCGGTCGACGGTTACTCCGGCAACGCCGGCAACTCTCTGCTGGAGGGTACGTACGAACTGTTCGGTGAAAACCGCACGATGACCATCCACAACGGCATGATGTTCAGCACCTACGACCGAGACAACGACAACTGGTGAGCGGGACGACCAATTATATAAATAAATATATATAAATACCAGTTGAATATACCTCTTATGTATTGGAACCTCTGGATCAATAAAGGTTTATGTGTAGAAATATATTTGAACTCTGTCACCCTGAACCAGGAACCCGGGCGACCCCAGCAAACAGTGCGCCAGAGAGGATGGCGGCGGCTGGTGGTACAACCGCTGCCACTCGGCCAATCCCAACGGCCGGTACTACATGGGCGGAGCCTACACGCGCCACATGGCGAAGCACGGCACCGACGACGGCGTGGTGTGGATGAACTGGAAGGGAAGCTGGTACTCGCTCAAGGCCATGAGCATGAAGATCAGGCCCTACTTCCACATGCCCGGCTGATCGGGTAGAGCCGCCAAAATAAAAGACACCGCCAAAATAAAAGACGCCGCCAAAGTGACGTTGGGCCAACTGGAGCCACAAGAGAAGCTTCAAAAGTCTTTGTAGAGTTCCACGGATATTAATTGGTGCCCTTTATTTCTGCTGTGACCTTTATGATGATGGAAACGCACACAACGCCCACAAAGTGAAGGGAATGTGCAGTGACCTCCACTACTCAATAAACACGTTGAGGAACCTACTTCCTGTCTGCCCATTGTGTCATTTCACAAAATGAATATATCAAAGTATATAAATAATAAACTGAAAGATGCTAAAACGCTCCGTGGAGAAGCGACCTCTCATCTGGTCTCTCGATACGCGTATCTAATAGTACTATGATTCTTTAGTAGTATTACTGTAATCCTTCATAACAATTACTGTGGTATAGACGTAGTTCTTCAGGAGTGATTTATTTCTCCATCCAGTAGTATGACTAAAGGTCATTAGTAGTATTACTGTGTATATTTAGTTGTATTAGTTTGGTTTTTCGGTTCAGTTCAGTCTAAATCGAACAGAGCGGATCAGAGGAGGTGGGCGGAGCAGAGTTAATGATTTATAGTTAAAACATATTCTGCAAGAAATACCAAAACTTAGATTTGACGAACGGAATCATACGTTAATGAAGGTGTTTTACATTCTGGGATAAAACAAATGAGGCTTTGGATCGAGCTGGTACTTTGGCTTCGCTGCATGTTTTGCAGAGTAGACCTTTCTCACTCGAAAAAGAAAAAATCACTGCTTGTTCTTCTATTTGCATACATGTCACACATATTCAGACATTCCACCCTAAAAGAACCGCATCTTTTTTACTTTGCCGCTGCCCGTTGGTTTGCCATAATAAGGGGTTGCGTTTCTTAACTGCACGGCGCGTATGGGCGGGGCACATAGAACTATCTACGCTATGATTGGCTGCATAGCGTAATTAAACCGTATCGTATCGTTGGCTGAACACCTGTCACTCACTGTGTTACATTGAAGAATGGCACAGAAAAACACATTATTGGTCTAATTAAAGCAGCTTAGAGGGAACATTGCTACTAAACAACTAAAGTAAAACTATAATTCGCAGAACCAGTCAAACGTTTGGACACATTTTCTCATTTAATTCAACGAGAAAATGTGGTGTTGGTTCCAGATTCTCCAATACGTCACATTTCCGTACGAATGAGACAATATGTGACATAATCTACTAATTCCAGCAGAAAAAAAACATTTGGTTTGGACCCATTTTAACATCTTCTGTCAAATTCTGTTGAATTTTATAATATGATAATAATGTTCATTTCTTTAATATTGACTGACGACATTGTTGTTTTCACCAATAATACATGTAAAATACATTTCAATAGTAAATATTTATTTTCTTTGTACATTTGTTCAAATAAATAAAAACACAAACTACAGCGGTTGAAGTGAACATTGAAACTTTATTGAGCAAAGTTCAGTCGTCTCGTTCTGAGAACACCGGGTAGATAAACAGGTCGCTGACATTTACACTGTTTAGTTTAGAATGATTCACCAGCAGGTCGATAGTCTGAAGTTCTTCATCCAGCACATTCTTTGGGTTTAAATAGATGTATATATCTA
Organism: Gasterosteus aculeatus; assembly: GCF_964276395.1. Classification (NCBI taxonomy): domain Eukaryota; kingdom Metazoa; phylum Chordata; class Actinopteri; order Perciformes; family Gasterosteidae; genus Gasterosteus; species Gasterosteus aculeatus. The sequence continues at coordinate 768,230 of NC_135694.1, read as the reverse complement.
TATATGCATCATATTGATATATAAATATATATATATATACATGGTACATATTGAACGTCACTCTCTAGAAAGCCGCCGGCCGGATGAAGACCCTGACGGCCTTCAGGCTGTAATCGGCCGGTTTGTACGTCGACCACACCACTCCGCCCTCCCCCCTGTGCGGCGGGTGGTGGTACGCTCCGTTGAGGTTGGCCGACAGGCAGCCGTTGTACCACCAACCGCCGCCATTAACCTCAGCACAGCTCCCCCCCCACGCGTCGTTGTCCCGGTCAAAGGTGCTGAACTTCATGCCGCCGTGGGTCGGCGTCAGGGCGTCTCCGGCGTCCCCGAGGTACCCGGACACGCTCAGCGGGAAGCCCTCCCCCTCCGGGCCCACCGCTGCAGTGTACTCGGCGCCGGCCGCACCCCCCTCCCAGTCCTCCAGTTCCACCTTCAGCAGGGTCTCGCCCCCGCCGGTCAGCAGGTGGAGGTTGCGGTTGCCTATCCAGAACTCCCCCCGGCCCGCGGCGTCCACCGAGCCGAACCCGCCGCGGTACTCGGCCCAAGATCGGTTGAAGTCAAGCGCGCCGGACTCCCTCTGCTGGACTAGCAGCCACCCCCCCATTAGCCCCTCCTGCCGGCAGTAAACCTCCACCACCCCCCCGTCAGCGCCGCCCGGTTTGATCTTAAACAGGCCGTTCGCTTCGCCCTTCAGGTGGTGCTGCTGAGCATCGACGCAATCTGTGGACAGAGGGGAGGGGGAAGCACACCGCGGGCCGCGAGTTAGCTTGGAGCGGCTAGCTGAAATGCTACGCTAACGGTCATTTACCGGGGAAACCCATCATTGTTTCATTCCGTTTGGCAACTTTGGTGTGAAATGTTATTTCTCAACAAGACAAATCTCAAAGCAACAACGGCTTTTTCCATCCGTGGTCCCTCGGTGACCTCGTGACCTCTGAATCTACGGTAACGTACGACGGAATCGCACTAAATACGGGAAAAAGAGATTAAATATGAATTCAAATTGACGCGAGTGGACGAGAAAGGTTTGCGCGGGGCGGAGCCACCGAGGCCGATAAAGCAACCAAATAATGAGAAGAGTTGACATTTTTTTAATTTGAAAAATCTAATCAAGATCGAAATAAAACAAGTAACATGTAATGACTTTATATTGATGTAAACAAAAGAATCACTGTGTTCACTTCACTTTTGGTACATTGGGCTAGGCCAGCTGATGCTAGGCTAGCTGATGCTAGCAGCCGACCGCGCCGCTCTCCGGGTCACTCCAGGTCGGACGTCTCCGTACCTTTTCCCACGTGGTCGGCGTGCCGCTCGAGCCGCGTGCTCTTCACACTGCGGGCCTGGAAGTCGGGGAGGTCGTCGTCCACGTTGGACGTCTTGAAGAGGCCGAGGTCGTCGCCGAAGGGATTCGTCAGATCGAACCCGGTGTCCAGGAGGCTTCCCTTGGTGCCCCCGCTGTGCGCAGTCGTCTTGGTCGAAAAAGAAGACGAAGAAGAGGAGGAGGAGGAGGAGGATGTGAAGCCGGGGAAGGGGCCCATCCCTCCCTTTGTGACGTCCGTCATGGCCTCGCACCCGGGGCCTCCCTCCATCACTTGCACCATCTTCTCCACCGGCCCGTCTTTGGTGTGGACCACAGTCTTCCTGACGCTCCTGGTGCAGCTGACGGTCGTGGTGGACATGTGGCTTCCACCACCACCGCCGCCGCCCCCCATGTTGAAGATGTCGCCGCCGAGATTGGTGATAGAGGAGGAGGAAGAGGAGGAGGAGGAGGAGCTGCCGCCCTTTGAGGGCGAAGAGTAGGAAGTGCCCATGACCTTTGAGATGGTTGCCGGGGATGAGACGGAGCCCTCATGCTCGAGCTTCAGCTCGACCATCGGCACCTGAGAGAAAGATGAAGAACTTTGTATTGGAAGAGACTGTAAGAAGCTGCATTCTCTGTAGTGACCACCAGGGAGCGACTCCTCTGGTCCTTCAGAAGTCTATGAGAACATTACTTTCAAATCTTAGTCAATACAGCCTGATGTTCATTTAGCAAATAATGATCCATTTAGAGTCAAACAGACCATAAAGCAGGGGATGCTTTAGGGCGGGGCTACAGGCTGACTGACAGGTCTCTACCAGAGACGTAAGTATAAAGGTCACTTTATATATTCAACACGTGGCTTCAGATAGCAGTGACAAAGGCTACGTTAGCTTAGAGCCTTGACTCTTGCAGACGCCGTCACATGAGGTGAAAAGGGAAAAACAAAAGTCTGCCGACATCACGTGAAGCGGAACCAGTACGCAGGGCGCCTCACATCGGGGAACATGTTCTGTTTCTGCGTTCCGCCGTCCACGTCCTTGGACTTAAAGGGGCTGTCGACCACCGAGTCCTTCAGTGGCCGGCTCTTCATCACGTACAGCGTCCCCACCGACTCGATGTTCTGAGCCGACTGGGAGTCCAGCTGGTTGACCTGGAGAGAGGGGGGGGGCAGTGGCTTCTTACCAGACTTTTGCATCAAACTGTAGAAAGTAAAGCAAGTCCTTCCGCGAGGGAGAAACCGTACCAAGCGTCTCAAAACACACCTTATAAGAACGCAGGCAGATAAAAGTCTGACTCTTTAACAAGCTTTTAAATGACTTTAAATATAAAGATTCTAGGCCTTTAAATAATCTGATTGTACAGATAGAAACCCTGCGGATGTCTCATTGTGTTTGTGCTCTCACCTGTTTCTCCAGCCCCACGTAGCTCTCGTGGTCCACCGCGAAGGTGTTGTAGCTTTGGCAGGAACCTTTGCAGGATCGGAGCTTGATGTCGATGTCCACCTGGCAGAGTTAATGCTTCCTGTTTAGTTATCGGCTTTAAAACTTCAGCTGAAGCTAAAAACAACGCCTGTGGCCCCGCACCTCCAGCCTCTGCATCTCCACCACCTGGTCCCCGACGCGCTGCTTCAGGGCGCGCAGGATGCTCAGCTGCCGGTCGATCTTGATCTTCATGTCGGAGATCCTCTGACGGAGGCCTTGGGCCAGGTCGTAGTAGCTGTTGTCGTTGCCTGTTGGAGGAAGGGGCTTCACATGTGAATATTAGTGTTCTCCTCTGTGGGAGCAGAAGCATCATCACGGGTAGAAGCAGAAGGACGTCAGTTACATTTCGTTGATCACAAAAAGTGGGAACAATGGAATCTAAATATCCTAAACATGGATGAATATTTATATATACATTCATATTAATACTTTCTAGGAGCCACTGACCGGCGTCGGAGGTGAGCTTCTCCTTCAGGTAGTCGTACGTCTGCTTGGTCACCAGGTCCGTGGACCGGTGCTTGGCCCTGTGCTGGTCCAGGAGGCTGCGGATCTTCTCCACCCTCTTCAGGGAGCCGTGTTCAAATCGGTCCATCAGACCCTGGATCCTGCAGCCCGACGGGCACTTGGGGCCCTGATGGTGAGGGGGGGGGGGGGGTATTAGTGCATATCACCCAGTACAACAGAACTCAGGACGGATGGAAACACAATATCAAAGATTATAATATCTGAAACAAATGAGGCTGAACTAACGGTTTACACCGTGTGTGGCTTTAAATGTGGCTGTTGGATGTATTTCTGTACGAAAGGTTAAATAATAATAGTAATATGAGCTGGCTTGGCGTCGCTAGCTTTACCTTCGTTCACTAGCTCACAGAACGGTTTATTCAAAGCATCGGTTAAAACAACGAGCATCACCCATTGGTCGTCGGTGCAGAAAGGCCACTCCTTCTCTGTGGCACACTTATCGGATCTGGTGCCTTGCTCCACCGGTCGGGCTCCCCGGGGGTCCAACACCGCCTGGGGACCACGGGACATTTATTAGAGCTGATTTTATATTTTAGTTTAGCTTTGGAAGTAAAAGAAACGTCAAATGTCAATCAAATGTTTTAAAACAGCACATGAAATCATTCTTATATATATATATATATATATATATATACTGTATATATGTATAT